>NC_134397.1:47343836-47633707 GCF_050003625.1 Haematobia irritans
AAGCCTACGGTGTTCTACAGGCAGAGAGGAGGGAAGGTTATTTTTTTTTTTTTGCAATTGTGGAAAGAAAACCCATCAACCATAGTTTGACCAATTTCTGCACTCGATTTAAATTGAATGTAAGAAGTTATGCCGTACAAAATTCATCTACAACAAAACCCCAATCAAGACCCTCATCATAAAATTTTTAAACCCGTAATAGAAGCAGAAATTATATGACAGAAATGTCTCCATAATGAAAAGTCAAATTATTCATTATGCTCAAAAAAAATAAAAAAATTTCTTAAGTTAAGTATATATAAATTTTTTGCACGATTTTCTTGTTTGCTTTAAAAAAAACTAATTTAATTATTTTTTTTGATAAGGCAATTCGATTTCATAAAGAGTGAAACCAGCCCCATTTGAAATGCAATAGTTTTTAAGAACCACCCCTAATACATTTCATTCTCAACAAAAATCATCAAAAAACTCCATTCATAAGTGCATTGAAATGCTCAGCAAGGCAATCGATCGTATTAATGATCATTAACGCATACCAAACCTGCGCATCATCGAACATCTACGTTGCAACATAAAATAATTACCTCTCCCCCGCATCAAACATTCCTGAAGGCCTTCATCGAATATTTGCATGACCGGTGAGTAAACAAAAAGAAAAAAAAAAACTTTTGAATGCAGTTTTGTGTTATTTTTAAGAAGTTGGAATTTGTGAAACATCTCGAATCAAGTGTGGCTAGTTTTTTCTCACGATTTAGTTCCGGATTGCATTCTCATTTTAATTGAGATTCATAGAGTTGCCATTGTTTAATATATCGTTTTGTTCATGTTATAATTTGATATTTTCGGTTTTTTTCTTAATTACTTATAAATCTAAATTTTCATGACTAGATTTATATTTTTCTGAATTCGATCTTCAACAAAGAAAATGTAAACTCGTAAACTTTTATCTAAAATTTATATCTCCGTTTAAAATGTCAATTTTTTTCATATCACTATTTGTCGAAATTAATTTTTATATACTATTTGAATATACTCGAATAATTTAAATTTCGTTGTTAAATTAATTATTAATATACACTAGGATAATGATTTGAATAAATTTATATATATTGTAAAATGAATTGGTGAGCTAAAATTGTGCGTTTTCGTACAAATGTGGTGATGTGTGACTAAGGTAAAGTCATATGGGGTTCTGATATAGAGCGCGATCAGGACAATAGGATCGGGAGGGTCAAGAGGCGCAGATCTCATAATATCTGAGATCACATTGTATGGAGGGGAATACAAATTCTTTTATCTATTCAGTATCAATTTTGATTTTTGATTTAGTTTGATCCCATAGCCCGGTATGATTTATAAGAAAGGGAGTCTAAAATAATTTTCTGTTAAGACTGTTTTGTGTGAAATGGACAAGAACCCCCCCATTGCCCGACTGAAGTTAGCTTTCAAAGGCTCCCGCAGTCCATAGCCACAAAATCAATTATGGTTAAACACCCTACCATAGGCAGCATCCCTAAATATCTCATATAACACCTTTTGAGAACATAATTACAAAATATTGCTGCAAGCTTAAGCAAGGTTTTATTACAGAAATGGCGCCCAACGTGGGGCCTGATAGGTACATATTTTTATGTATTTTTTTGCGCCCCAAATGCTTTATTTAAAATTAATGGAAATGATGTGTATATTAAGCTCAAATTGAAAGTCTATATTGAGAATAGCTTTCAGAACTTATCAGGATATTCAACCGCTTGAGGACCTCCAGTTCGAGCAGATTGACCGTGTAGTTCCTGGATGGGATTTATCATTTATAGAATTTTATTTTTGTACCTAATGAACACTTCATTTCATTTACCTGTGTTAGTGAAATATTTAATGAAATTAGTATTTTTTTGAGCTTAGTTATCGGAAAATTACAATTATTAGGAATACATTTTCATGCTGCTTGCGAGTAAATGTCCGGTGATTGTAATCAAAAATATAGGCAAATTATTGTTTTCGGTTTGCTCGATTTAATTTCTGTTTTCACTGAATTATTTTGCATGCACATTCCCCGACAAGATAGTTTCCACTCTCCATTCAATTTAATTTAATATTTTAAAAAAATCCTTAGTCCACAACCACTATGAACGAAAACGCATAACCTGAATATAAATTTGATATTTCGCATATATTGTCTTTTGTTCTTATCCGAAAAAAGAAATATAAAATCATATTATACCTGGTAATAATAATTTTCTGTCTATCAAGTATAACATTTAATGCAAGGAAATGTCACTGATGAGATCTCCACAGCCAACCGCATCGGGAGGCAATGATCCAATTTCAAATTGTTCGATTTGTAATGAGCCATTGCTCGAATCTCACGATTGTGTATATATACAACAATGCAACCATGCTTTCCACAGGAATTGCATGGAAAAACATTTATCAAATTCAAATGAATGTCCTATATGTAAACGTCCTTGTGAATTATCCGATTTCCGATCTCTGAATGCTCGCATTCAAAATCCAAAACCCACTCAAGACGATTTGGGGGACCAGACAAATTTGTCTCAACCAATTACAAAGCCAAAGGTATCTCAAAATCGTGGAAAAGGTCGTGGTGCACTTGCGAAGCACTACAACACAAGAAGTACAAGTCGAAATTTATTTAATGACACTAGTCATTCGTTGTTACCAGATATATCAGATATTCTTACGGGTCAGGGAGATGAAACTGCCACTCCTAATCCTAATTTACACCGAAATTCAAATGACGGTCAACAGACTCCACAACGGTCTGGTATTATTAACAATATGATAGATTATGCCAGGTTGAATCATTTGATTGAATCTAGTGTAACTAGAATTTTACAAGATTTGAACATAGTTTCTAATCAATTACCACAGGGTTACTCGAATCCAGTTTCAAGACCAGTGGTTCCCAATCCGACTAACCAAAATCCAATTTCAAATTCTGTTAATCAGAATACGACAACAAACCCGATGATTGATAATCGAACTCAACAATTTAATCTTCATGGTATTCCACGGGTTAATAATGAGCTTCCATCGAATATAAGAAATTTTTCTCCAGTGAGTCATTTTTCTCTTGGAACTGATCGAATCGCTTCCATTATAAAAAACTGGAATCTTCAGTTTGATGGATCGGCACAAGGTCTCGATGTAGAGGAATTTTTGTACCGTGTTAGGTACTGTCTGTTGACAATTTTGATGAGGATTACTCTATCATCTGTAAACATTTAAATATACTTTTAACCGGTAAAGCTAGAGAATGGTTCTGGCGTTATCGAAAGCAAGTCCCATCTATAGTGTGGGAAGATTTTTGCGCAGCCATTCGATACCAGTACAAAGATTTCAAGTCCGATGCAGATATACGCGAAGAACTTCGAAGCAGAAAGCAAAGGCTTGGAGAAAATTTTGAAACTTATTATGATTCCATTTCTGCTATTTTAGATCGGTTGAGTACTCCTATTCCTGAAATGGAATTGATCGAAATTGTCAGAGGAATTTACGTCCTGAAATCAGGCATGAGTTACTATATGTCCCGATATTTTCGATTGCACATCTTCGCAAATTAATTCAGATGCGGGAGAATTTATTAAATGACGAAACCTGTCGTCGACAACTGGCTAATAAAATGTCTAATTTTCAACATCCTCGCCGAAATGTGGCGGAAATCGAATTCTTGAATGACCCAAGTGAGGAGCAAGAGTCGGAAAGTAGTTTAGCAGTTGAAGCCGTAGCACTTCCGTCTACATCATACAAATGCTGGGAACTGTCAAGAGGCAGGACATTTCTGGGAGGACTGCCTAAACGACAGGTCTGTATTTTGTTACGGTTGCGGTGCTAAAGACACCTACAAACCGAACTGTCTCAAGTGCAACAATAGAAAACTTTTTGTCCCTAAGAATTTAAATCCGACAAATTTATCAAAAAACTAGATTTGGTCAATGGCGATATAGATGGCAACCCATCCGAATCTCATATTCAGGATGTTTCTAATCGTCATATTACTATTTTGAAAAAATCTGGAACTGAACATCAAGAACAACAACACCATGATTTACGACCTATAAGACCATATCATGAACGGTGGTCAGATTATATGAAAAGGGAAGAGCTTATTTTTGGAGCCGCATCAATTTCTACACAGCCTGCTCAAAAGCCAAAAAGATCTACACTTCGACTTCGTCGATACTATAAACAAAGACGAATGTCGTCCAAATATATTATATCTAGCATCTTTAATGATCCACAGGATCAGAGATTGTATGCTAAAGTTTCATTTTTGGAATTTATTGAGCATGGTCTATTAGATACAGGTGCAAATGTATCCTGTATAGGTTCAGAATTGGCTCGGAAGAATTTTTCTCGTTTTAGTGAGTTCCACAAATTTAGAGCTTCAGTCCAAACTGCTGATGGAAATCGTCAAAGAGTTTTAGGATATCTAGATGTAAACGTTTCGTTTAAAAGTCAAGTGAGAGAACTTCGTATTTTAGTAGTACCATCTTTAAATCAACGGCTTATACTTGGTTTAGATTTCTGGAAGAAATTTAACCTTGCCCCTGATATTTTCGAATCAGTTATAATGTCCAGTCCGTCCGAGAGCGCAAAATTGTCCAAGGTCTTGTCTACTTTGTCCGCTTCAAAGTCCGAAATGTCGTTTGATTGTACTGAAAATAAAGAATCTATTGATTCAAAATTCCGTTCATACCCGCTAACTCCAGTCCAACTTCAACAGCTCGAAGCTGTAAAAGAATTATTTCCAAATTTTGAAAAACAAGGGTTAGGGAAAACCGGCTTAATTAAGCATGATATTGACGTAGGCGATGCTAAACCCGTCAAACAGCGGTTTTATCCAGTTTCTCCAGCGGTGGAGGGACTGATGTACAAAGAGATCGATAGAATGTTGGCATTGGGAGTTATTGAACCTTCCACCTCTTCATGGAGTTCTCCCATGAGATTGGTTGTAAAACCAAATAAAGTCCCGCTTGTGCCTAGACGCCAGGAAATTAAATGCAGTCACTAAGAAGGACGCATACCCGCTGCCAAGCATAGAAGGATTTTTCGCGCGATTACCAAAAGCTAATATATTTCAAAAGTTTGATTTGAAAGATGCGTTTTGGCAGATCGGCCTAGCCGATCAAGCCAAACCATTAACGGCATTTACAGTTCCGGGACGGCCCCTTTATCAGTTTGTGGTCATGCCTTTCGGGCTATGTAATGCCCCACAAACTATGTGTCGTTTAATGGACGAATTAATACCTCCTGACTTAAGATATTGTGTATTTGGCTACCTGGATGACCTAATCGTTGTCTCTGAAGATTTTCAGACGCATTTGGCAGTTTTAGTCAGAATTTCGGAGCAATTTAGGCGTGCGAACTTGACTATAAATGTCTCTAAAAGTAACTTTTGTGTCACGGAAGTGAAATATTTGGGTTTTGTGATCGGTAATGGTGGCTTGAGAACAGATCCCGACAAAATTAATTCTATTATTTCGTGGCCAGTGCCCAAAAATGTAAAACAGGGTACGCGGTTTCCTCGGGTTATCAGGATGGTACCGTCGTTTTATTGAAAACTATTCCTCCAAAGCATTTCCGATCACAGAATTACTATCCTCCAAAAAGAAATTTGTTTGGACACCCGAGGCTGATTAGTGCATTTAATGAAATAAAAACACTTTTGACAACAGCCCCAGTACTGACCAATCAGATTTTACAAAGAAATTTTCATTCATTGCGATGCGAGTGATTCTGGAATTGGTGCAGTACTAGTGCAGTTGGATAAAACGGCGACGAGAAACCAATCGCATTCATGTCTAAAAAGCTGAATTCCGCACAGCGGAATTACAGCGTAACGGAACGGGAGTGTCTCGCGGCTGTAGAGGCAATTAAAAAATTCCGGTGCTATGTTGAATTACAGGAGTTTGAGATCGTAACCGATCACTCCAGTTTACTGTGGCTGATGAAACAACAAGATCTCACGGGCAGACTTGCTCGTTGGGTCTTCAAGCTCCAGGGGTACAAGTTTACCTTTAGCCACAGAAAAGGGAAAGACAACATAGTACCGGACGCCCTTTCCCGAATGCACAGCGAGGTATCGGCTATAAACACTTCTGATCCCGAGATAGATCTCGATTCACCTTATTTTTCTGATGATGACTACGTCGATTTGAAACGCAAAATTCGGGAAAATGAATCCAAATACCCAGACATTCGAATCATAGACAAATATGTCTATATTAGGGCCGAACACTACACTGGCGATGAAATACAAGAGGAAAACTCTTGGAAACTTTGGATCTCCGATTAATTTAAGGCTTCCAATTATCGATCGTTTCCATAGTTCTCCTACGGCTTGTCATGGTGGCATACAAAAGACGCTGGAGCTTATCCGACGGCATTTCTTTTGGCCAGGCATGGTAAGAGACGTTCGAGAATTTCTGAGAAAATGTGAAACATGCAAGACCACAAAACCAACCAATCAGATCATGAGACCTGATATGGGCATGCAAGCAATTTCTGAAAGACCTTTCCAACGATTATATATCGACTATTGGTCCGTATCCAAGAAGTAAAAGCGGCAACATAGAATTCTCATTGTTCTTGACCATATGTCCAAGTTCCATTGGCTATGCCCAATGAAAAAGTTCACCACGAAACCTATTCAAAATTTTTACTGAATCACATTTTTCACGTCTTTGGGATACCGGAAGTCATTATTAGTGACAATGGTTCCCAATTCAAATCAAACGATTTTAATGCCTTTTTAACTAGTTTTGGGATTACTCATACTTGTACGGCACTATATTCCCACAAGCGAACGCATCTGAACGCGTTAACCGTTCCATTATTTCCGGGAATTAGGTCATTTTTGAAGGAAGATCATCGCTTGTGGGATGAAAATCTAAGTTCGATAAGTTGTGCTCTTAGAAATTCTGTGCATCAATCGATAAAATGTTCTCCGTATCATGCCCTTTTTGGTTTTGACATGATAACACATGGGAGCTCGTATAAACTTTTACGAAATCTGAAAATCTTAGATGAGCCAATGAATATTTTGTCAAGGGACGATGACTAAAACTTCTTAGGTACAATCTTAAAACCCACATAACTGAGGCTTACAATCGGAACCAGCATACCTACAATTTAAGAGCTAGGCCAATTAGTTTTGATATAGGTCAAGAAGTTTTCAGGCGAAATTTCGCCCAAAGTTCGGCTGAAAAACATTTCAATTCGAAATTATCCCCGCTTTTCATTAAATCCAGAATCAAAGATAAAGTTGGGAAACACTACTATATTTTAGAGGATATGAACGGCAAAACTATAGGCACTTTCCATGCGAAAGATATTCGCCCATAGATTTTATTTCCAATTAATATTTTATTCTATAAGGATAATATTACTTGGTTTTGTAATGGGGTTTTCTTCATTTTTTCCAATCACAAAATTTCCCATTTTTTTTTTTGGGTGCAAAATAATTTTTGATATTGCTTTCAAAACGTGGGCACAAATTTTGAATTGTTTTACAAAAATTTATTTCTATTTCCGATCATTGACAAGTTTATTAATTTTCATTTTACAACATTGAATTATTAATATTTTGGCACAAAAAAAAAAATCATAAAAAATAATTTAGATTTAACATAATAGAACAAAGCAATTTTAATCTGATGAAATTTCCATTTAGCATTTAATATTTAAAATGCTTTGGGGGCAACCCTGTTTTGCTAATACCTTAATGGTATCATGAATCGATGGTTATTGATAAGTTAATCAATGTTCGATTAATGGTCGCTCTCATCGGCTCAGAGCATGTCAAAAGCATAATTATCAAAAATCCAGAACTTCCTTCCTTTTGAACGCTTCATAGAGTACAGACGTAATAAAAGTGATCAATACACAAAATATCACATAAACGTGAATCCATAAAAGTTCAAATTAATTGAAAAATTTCAGTGTAATCAACGCAGCAGTACTCTACAAAAATTCTTTAATCAGTGTTTTTATTTACAAAAAGGTAATACGCCAATGTATTTTTGTGAACTTCTGTAAAAATCGGAAAATTTGAGATTTGTAATATCTCACACATTTTGCATTTAATTTTTCCATAGAAATTGGATATTACCAAAGGCCAAAAGATCCAGTCCAAGTGCCACGTAAATTATTTTGTGTTGTGAAGGAAGAATTTTGCGAAGCAATATAAAAAGATTTTGCAGTTGCCTCATTGTGGTCAAGCACATTTTTTCTCTTCACCCTCCTCCTGATTGCCAAATTCCAAGAAGCCTACGGTGTTCTACAGGCAGAGAGGAGGGAAGGTTATTTTTTTTTTTTTGCAATTGTGGAAAGAAAACCCATCAACCATAGTTTGACCAATTTCTGCACTCGATTTAAATTGCCACAATGTAAGAAGTTATGCCGTACAAAATTCATCTACAACAAAACCCCAATCAAGACCCTCATCATAAAATTTTAAACCCGTAATAGAAGCAGAAATTATATGACAGAAATGTCTCCATAATGAAAAGTCAAATTATTCATTATGCTCAAAAAAAATAAAAAAATTTCTTAAGTTAAGTATATATAAATTTTTTGCACGATTTTCTTGTTTGCTTTAAAAAAAACTAATTTAATTATTTTTTTTTGATAAGGCAATTCGATTTCATAAAGAGTGAAACCAGCCCCATTTGAAATGCAATAGTTTTTAAGAACCACCCTAATACATTTCATTCTCAACAAAAATCATCAAAAAACTCCATTCATAAGTGCATTGAAATGCTCAGCAAGGCAATCGATCGTATTAATGATCATTAACGCATACCAAACCTGCGCATCATCGAACATCTACGTTGCAACATAAAATAATTACCTCTCCCCCGCATCAAACATTCCTGAAGGCCTTCATCGAATATTTGCATGACCGGTGAGTAAACAAAAAGAATAAAAAAAACTTTTGAATGCAGTTTTGTGTTATTTTTAAGAAGTTGGAATTTGTGAAACATCTCGAATCAAGTGTGGCTAGTTTTTTCTCACGATTTAGTTCCGGATTGCATTCTCATTTTAATTGAGATTCATAGAGTTGCCATTGTTTAATATATCGTTTTGTTCATGTTATAATTTGATATTTTCGGTTTTTTTCTTAATACTTATAAATCTAAATTTTCATGACTAGATTTATATTTTTCTGAATTCGATCTTCAAACAAAGAAAATGTAAAATCGTAAACTTTTTATCTAAAATTTATATCTCCGTTTAAAATGTCAATTTTTTTCATATCACTATTTGTCGAAATAATTTTTATATACTATTTGAATATACTCGAATAATTTAAATTTCGTTGTTAAATAATTATTAATATACACTAGGATAATGATTTGAATAAATTTATATATATTGTAAAATGAATTGGTGAACTAAAATTGTGCGTTTTCGTACAAATGTGGTGATGTGTGACTAAGGTAAAGTCATATGGGGTTCTGATATAGAGCGCGATCAGGACAATAGGATCGGGAGGGTCAAGAGGCGCAGATCTCATAATATCTGAGATCACATTGTATGGAGGGGAATACAAATTCTTTTATCTATTCAGTATCAATTTTGATTTTTGATTTAGTTTGATCCCATAGCCCGGTATGATTTATAAGAAAGGGAGTCTAAAATAATTTTCTGTTAAGACTGTTTTGTGTGAAATGGACAAGAACCCCCCCATTGCCCGACTGAAGTTAGCTTTCAAAGGCTCCCGCAGTCCATAGCCACAAAATCAATTATGGTTAAACACCCTACCATAGGCAGCATCCCTAAATATCTCATATAACACCTTTTGAGAACATAATTACAAAATATTGCTGCAAGCTTAAGCAAGGTTTTATTACAATATATATATATATATATATATATATATATATATATATATATATATATATATATATATATATATATATATATATATATATATATATATATATATATATATATATATATATATATATATATATATATATATATATATATATATATATATATATATATATATACATACATACATATATATATACAAAGAGTATGTATACAAAGACTATGTTATAACTGATGGTATAAGTTTGGTTGAATTCAGTTCAGATTTAGATCCTCCTTGAAGTTACATACAAATGCACAAACCAATTACTCCCTTACTACTACCGTACCACTGTAGTGGTAAAGGGTATAAAAACTTGAGTTATGGTTACCTCAAGAGCCATACAGAAAATCTTATGGGCCGAATTTCCACGTACAAATAGTTGATGAATAGCAACAAAATCTACCAATTGTGGTCGAAATACGGTGAGATGACGGAAACAGAGGCCAAACCAGGATTGACGGCCAGGAACAATTGACCAGCGTCATTTGATTTATTAATTTATGCCAGCCCCCACAAATCAATACTGAAGGTCCTGAATCTTAGCTCGAATATTCTACTGTATCCACTGGCACCGAGTGATAGTCATTGGCTTCCTATTTATGGATGGTATATTTTAGTACCGATCAATTTTTTTTATACATACACTACCACATTGTGCTTTAAGCTTTAAAAATTAATAATACCTAATTCTTTGTCAGCATAGATTATTTAGAAATATTTCTGCAATCCCAAAATTCTCTCAATCACAAGGCCCTAACAAGTCCTAAGTTAATTGAAATTTTGATAATATTTAAGAAATAAGCAAACATAGTTATTAAAGCAAAAACATTTTTCCATCAATGTCACTTTGCTTAATTCATATGCTTTGAATTTTAGCCTATTTCTCTTCTAAATGCCATGTTTTGAGGCTATAGCACGTCAACAGGTTTGCAAAGTGTACGCATAAGATTTGTTTGCTTCTAAAGAATAATTCAAAAAATCTGCTTTTTTTATTTGCTCGTTTCTCGTTTTTTTCTTTTGCTTTCATCCTTAGTTCACTCATTGGCCAGAGGCCAACTAATCTTGTCAGAGGTGGTCTATTGTATAGAAGTCGCCATGCAATGACGACTAGGTGCAAGGACATCAATGGCTGAAGGCAACCAAATGTTGTACACTAACGAAGGTTGATTTGAATAGGCAAAGAAATATATTTGACCATAAATAGAAGAAATTGAGGTTTAAGGATCTAATGGAGAATACCTGAAATATCGAAATATACCTATACCTAACCTAACATACCTTTTGTTACAAACGAAAAGAGCCTGAGCTTATATTACATTGAAATTTTGGCAAAATTTTCTATAGAAATAAAATTTTTACAAAATTTTCTATAGAAATTAAATTTTGGCAACATTTTCTATAGATATAAAATTTTTACAAAATTTTCGAAAATTTTGACAAAAATTTCTGTAGAAATTAAAATTTGATAAAATTTTCTATAGAAATAGACGTTTGCAAAATTTTCTATAGAAATAAAATTTTGACAAAACTTTCTATAGAAATAAACGTTTGCAAAACTTTCTACAGAAATGAAATTTTGGAAAAATTTTCTTTTGAAAAAAAAAATTACGACAAAATTTTCTGTACAAATGGAAGCCACCGTGGCGCAATGGTTAGCATGTCCGCCTCAGTGATAAGAGAGAAGTTTACCAATGTGGTATCACAATGGACTGAATAGTCTAAGTGAGCCTGATACATCGAGCTGCCGCCTAACCTAACCTAACCTTCTGAAGAAATAAAATTTTTACAAAATTTTCTATAGAAATAAAATTTTGACAAAATTTTCTATGGAAATAAAATATTGACAAAATTTTATAGAAATAAAATTTTGACAAAATTTTCTATGGAAATAAAATATTGACAAAATTTTCTGTGGAAATAAATTTTCTATACAAGAAAAATTTTTACAAAATTGTCTGTAAAAATAAAATACTGACAAAATTTTCTGTAGAAATAAAATTTTGACAAAATTTTCTATAGAAATACAATATTTACAAAATTTTCCATAGAAATAAAATATTTACAAAATTTTCTTGGAAATAAAGACATTTTTGTTTGTCTTTGGAACAAAAATTTTGATAAAAGTTTCTACAGAAATAAAATTTGGCCACAAGTTTCTATAAAAATAAAATTTAGACAGAATTTTCTATAGCAATAAAATTTTGACAATATTTTTTATAAAAATAAAATTTTAGAAATAAAACTTTGACAAATTTTTCTATTGAAATAAAATCTTGACAAAATTGTCTATAGAAATAAAGTTTTAACAAAGTCGTCTATGGAGCTAAAATTTTGATAAAATTTTCTATAGAAATAAAATTTGGCCACAAGTTTCTACAAAAATAAAATTTAGACAGAATTTTTAATAGAAATAAAATTTTGAAAATATTTTCTATAAAAATACAATTTTAACAATATTTTCTATAAAAATAAAATGTTGACAAAATTTACTATAGAAATAAAGTTTTGATAAAATTTTCTATAGAAATAAAATTTTGACAAAAATTTCTATAGGAATAACATGTTGACAACATTTTCTATGGAAATAAAGTTTTAACAAAGTTGTCTTTGGAACTAAAATTTTGATAAAAGTTTCTTTAGAAATAAAATTTGGCCACAAGTTTCGATTAAAAATAAAATTTTGACAGAATTTTCTATAGAAATAAAATTTTGAGAATATTTTTTATAAAAATAAAATTTTAGAAATAAAATTTTGACAAATTTTTCTATTGAAATAAAATCTTGACAAAATTGTCTATTGAAATAAAGTTTTAACAAAGTCGTCTATGGAGCTAAAATTTTGATAAAATTTTCTATAGAAATAAAATTTGGCCACAAGTTTCTACAAAAATAAAATTTAGACAGAATTTTTAATAGAAATAAAATTTTGAAAATATTTTCTATAAAAATACAATTTTAACAATATTTTCTATAAAAATAAAATTTTGACAAAATTTACTATAGAAATAAAGTTTTGATAAAATTTTCTATAGAAATAAAATTTTGACAAAAATTTCTATAGGAATAACATGTTGACAACATTTTCTATGGAAATAAAGTTTTAACAAAGTTGTCTTTGGAACAAAAATTTTGATAAAAGTTTCTTTAGAAATAAAATTTTGACAATATTTTCTATAAAAATAAAATTTTAACAAAATAGGAAATTTTGTCACAATTTTATATATATATATATATATATATATATATATATATATATATATATATATATATATATATATATATATATATATATATATATATATATATATATATATATATATATATATATATATATATATATATATATATATATATAAAATTTTGACAAAATTTTCTATAAAAATATAATCTTAACAAAATTTTCTATAGAAATAATATTTTTACAATATTTCCTATAGAAGTAAAATGTTGACAAAATATTCTATAGTACTAAAATTTTGACAAAATTTTCTATAGAAATAAAATTTTAGATAAAATTTGGTATAGAAATAAAATTTAGACAAAATTTTCTATAGACATACAATTTAGACAAAATTAGGATCAAAAACTTCAAAATAAATATTTTTAAATGTTGTAGATTTTTTGTAAAATTGTCTTAAATGTTTCGTAGTTTATATTAGGCATGAATGACAACCGTACCCGATTGACTGAACTTATGTATGGTAGTTATTAGGTTTGCATAGGGGTGTAGAAAATATAATTTTTCTTATTCTTTTTTTCCAGTTTTTAACCCGATATAAAATATTAAAATTTCTACATGTATCAAATCAAATTTTATGCCAATATATATACATACATTGCAAAACTTCCAATTGTTTAGTTTTTAGAAAACCAATGGTTTTTCCGACCCACTTTTGTATTCATGCTTTGTTTCCAATGTAGTCTTGACATCCACACGTTGCTACAGTTTTCCAGGTGCTGAATGCCAATTATGACCTGGGGAATGTTGAACGTGTCCTTTGTATGAATTGTTTGCGTTTTTTCTCTACTTGTCTTCTTTAGAAGATTTTTGTTTTGTTTTTTTTTTTCTGCTCATCTATTTTGTTAGTTCGTATCATCGCAAGGGACGCACTCACACAAAACATAAACTTTAGGAATTAAATTAAGCAAACAATATTAAGGCAAACTTTTATAATATCCAGGAAATTGAACGAAGAACTCTGAAAATTGGTTGAAGGCAAAGTGTTTGATTATTAAACACATTTGCCATAATGGGCCAAATGCGAATGGGTAATAGGTGCCCTAGTATGTGTGTGTGGAGTAATCAATCAGTTTTGTAGGGAGTTACTTTTGTAAAAATTTGTAATTTTGTTGTGTTGTGAAAGAAGCAATAAAAAGGACTATTTTAAGTTTTAAAAGTTTTTAATGGCATTTCATAATGGATGACATGAGAATTATTTGAGCAATATTCTTTGTTGATTATATAAAAGGCTTTGGTAAATTGATTATTTACTATTATTAGATATGGGAAATTTGTGATTCTGGGTTGGAGAATGTAAGTGAAATGTTTACGGGGATTGAACAATTTTCTATCATCCATCATGATGGAATACCCCTTGTCCTTTAAAAGTGGTACTGACCCTTTAATCGGTTAGTTAACCGATGAAATTTGCATGGAGGAAAGGTAAATAGATAACTGGAAACTATTCCATTGACGGGTTGATTTAAACTCATCAATTAAAACGTTCAAATTGAGGGGTTGGGGCACAGTTCTTTCCAACTAACCCATATACTAGTTGAACTTTTCATTGGTCATATTATTATTAGGATTTAATAGGAAAGGTACAATTGGGCTGGATTTTTGTGATTTTTAATTTTTTATGAATTGTATAATGGATATAATTGATTTAGTACCCAGCAAAAAATTTGGAAGTTGTACTAAAGGCATTACTATGAGAGCACTTCCAAAAATGTCCTCCCAAAAATGTTCTTTCTTTAAACTACACATGAAGTTGTCTTAATGAAATTTTTTATAACCCGCTTTTCTTATATTTTTAATGGATAATTTTAAGTTTTTTATACCCTCCACCATAGGATGGGGGTATATTAACTTTGTCATTCCGTTTGTAACACATCGAAATATTGCTTTAAGACCCCATAAAGTATATATATTCTGGGTCGTGGTGAAATTCTGAGTCGATCTAAGCATGTCCGTCCGTCCGTCCGTCTGTCCGGCTGTCCGTCCGTCTGTGGAAATCACGCTAACTTCCGAACGAAACTAGCTATCGACTTGAAACTTGGCACAAGTAGTTGTTATTGATGTAGGTCGGATGGTATTGAAAATGGGCCATATCGGCCCACGTTTACGTATAGCCACCATATAAACCGATCCCCAAATTTGGCTTGCGGAGCCTTCCGGAGCAGCAAAATTCATCCGATCCGGTTGAAATTTGGTACGTGGTCTAAGTATACGGTCTCTAACAACCATGCCAAAATTGGTCCATATCGGTCCATAATTATATATAGCCCCCATATAAACCGATCCCCAGATTTGACCTCCGGAGCCTCTTGGAGGGGCAAAATTCATCCGATCCGGTTGAAATTTGGTACCTGATGTTAGTATACGGTCTCTAACAACCATGCAAAAATTGGTCCATATCGGTCCATAAATATATATAGCTCCCATATAAACCGATCCCCAGATTTGACCTCCGGAGCCTCTTGGAGGAGCAAACTTCATCCTACCCGATTGAAATTTGGTACGTGGTGTTAGTATATGGTCTCTAACAACCATGCAAAAACTGGTCCATACCGGTCCATAATTATATATAGCTCCCATATAAACCGATCCCCAGATTTGACCTCCGGAGCCTCTTGGAGGGGTAAAATTCATCCGATCCGTTTGAAATTGGGTACCTGATGTTAGTATACGGTATCTAACAAGCATGCAAAAATTGGTCCATATCGGTCCTTAATTATATATAGCTCCCATATAAACCGATCCCCAGATTTGAACTCTGGAGCCTCTTGGATGAGCAAAATTCATCCGATCCAATTGAAATTTAGTACGTGGTGTTAGTATATGGTCTCTAACAACCATGCAAAAATTGGTCCATATCGGTCCATAATTATATATAGCTCCCATATAAACCGATCCCCAGATTTGACCTCCGGAGCCTCTTGGAGGAGCAAAAGTCATCCGATGCGGTTGAAATTTGGTACATTTCGTTAGTATATGGCCTCTAACAGCCATGTAAAAATTGTCAAATTTTATTACTATAGAAAGTTTTGTCAAAATTTCATTTCTATAGAAAGTTTTGTAAAAAGTTTATTTCTATTGCAATGTTTGTCAACATTTTATTTCCATAGAAAATTTTGTCAAAATTTTATTTCTACAGAAAATTTTGTAAAAAATTTATTTCTGTAGAAAATTTTGTCAACATTTTATTTCTATAGACAATTTTGTCAACATTTTATTTCTTTAGAACATTTTGTCATCATTTTATTTCTATAGAAAATTTTGTCAAAATTTTATTGCTATAGAAAATTTTGTCAACATTTTACTTCCATAGAAAATTTTGTCAACATTTTATTTCTATAGAAAATTTTGTCAAGTTTTTATTTCTATAGAAAATTTTGTCAAAATTTTAATTCTATAGAAAATTTTGTCAAACTGAATTATATACGTATTTAATCGGCCTTTTTTTTTTGTTTAATATATATATGGACTAACTTACAATTTAGAAGACAGTGTTAAAAAGTTTTACGATACCTTGCCATCGGCAAGTGTTATCGCAACCCAAGTAATTCGATTGTGGATGACAGCCTTTAGTAGAAGTTCCTACGCAATCCATGGTGGAGGGTACATAAGATTCGGCCTGGCCGAACTTACGGCCGTATATACTTGTTGTTATTAAAATAGGCTTAAAACAGAATAAAAAATTTGTCGATATATATAAAGACCAATTTTTAAATGGTGTTTAGGTGGCATATACTAATAGCACGTACAAAATTTCAATCGGACCGGATGAAGAGTTTCCTGAAGCCATATTTAAAGGTCGCTTTCTATGGAGGCTATACCTAAAAGTTGTCCCATATGGCCCATTTGCACCACCCTCCGACCTACATCAATAGCTACTACTTCTGCCAAGCCAATAGTAAATAGTCTTTTGTCGTTCGGAATTTAGCTTGATTTTAACATAGGGATGGACGAACATGGATAAATGGATTTCCCAGAATTGACTGTAAATTTGCAGAAAATTTTACCAAAAAACTACCAAACAAAAAGATCTTATTTTGTCAAAATTTAATTTCTGTAGGAAATTTTGTCAAAATTTTATTTCTATAGAAAAAGTTGTCAAAGTTTTACTTTTATAGAAAATTTTGTAAAAATTTTACTTCTATAGAAAATTTTGTAAAAATTTTATTTCTATAGAAAATTTTGTGAAAATTTTATTTCAATAGAAAATTTTGCCAAAATCTTATTTCCGTAGAAAACGTTGTCAAAATTTTATTTCTATAGAAAATTTTGTCAAAATTTTATTTCTATAAAAAATTTTGTCAAAGTTTTATTTCTATAGAAAATTTTATTTCTATACACACAAAAAATTTTTTCTCTGATTCAATCACCAAATTAATTGATCCAATTAATTTTTTAATTGAAATGTCTTCAATCACGAAAATGATAATATCAATCACAGTTTTAATTGGGCATAGAAAAAATTCTTGATTAAAAAATTAATTGATTTTTTCAGCAAAATTCAATTAATTATTTAATTGATTCAATTAAAAATTTAATTGATGTTGATTGCAAAACGCAATTAATTTATTAATTAAAAAAGGTAACTATTTTTAATTACTTAGTTAGATTGGCTTAGTAAAAAAGTAAAAACAAATCAGCACTTTTTTTAACTGAATTAGTCTTCCGAATTGGATTAAAAAGTTAATTGTATCAATTAATTTTTTAATTAAACATTTTAAAAATTTCACTCATTGACTTAATTAACTTAATGTTTCTATCATGATTAACAAGTTAATTGTATCAATTAATTTATTAATTGAAAAAATTTTCAACTTCAATTAACTTTTTAATTGGAAATATTTTGGAGATATTTTTTTCTGTGTAGAAAATTTTGTCAAAATTTTATTTCTGTACAAAATTTTGTCAAATTTTATTTCTATAAAAAATTTTATCAAAATTTTATTTCTATTCAATTCAATTCAAACATTTATTTAATCAATTAAGCCCTCTTGGACCATACATTGATAGATTTGAAAAAAAAGTACAACAAGCTAAAGAAATTACAAATGCAAAGGAAAAAAATCATAATAATACTTAAAACTAATGTGAATACAATATTCTCAATAGCTGAAAAACTACACGCACATTTCTTTACCTAAACACCAAAAAAACGCAACACCGCATATGGAGGTAATTATGATACAAAAAAAATTATGATACAAAAACAAAGTTAATTGTTATAATTAAAATACTGAATTAGTTTACTTTTAAAAGCGCTTAGACTTACGGAAAATTTTGTCAAATTTTATTTCTATAAAAAATTTTGTCAACATTTTATTTCTATAGAAAATTTTGTCAAAATTTTATTTCTATAGAATATTTTGTCAAAATTTTATTTCTATAGAAAAATTTGTCAAAATGTTATTTCTATAGAAAATTTTGTAAAAATGTTATTTCTATAGAAAATTTTGTCAAAATTTTATTTCTTTGGAATTTTTTTTCTGTACAAAATTTTGTCAAATTTTATTTCTATAAAAAAATTTTGTCAAAATTTTATTTCTATAGAAATTTTTGTGAAAATTTTATTTCAATAGAAAATTTTGTAAAAATTTTATTTCCATAGAAAACGTTGTCAAAATTTTATTTCTATAGAAAATTTTGGCAAAATTTTATTTCTATACAAAATTTTGTCAAAATTTTATTTCTATAAAAAATCTTGTCAAAATTTTATCTCTATAGAAAATTTTGTCAAAATTTTATTTCTGTACACAATTTTGTCAAATTTTATTTCTATAAAAATTTTGTCAAAATTTTATTTCTATAAAAAATTTTGTCAAAATTTTATTTCTATAGAAAATTGTGTCAAATTTTATTTCTATAAAAATTTTTGTCAACATTTATTTTTATAGAAAATGTTGTCAAAATTTTTTCTATAGAAAATTTTGTCAAAATTTTATTTCTATAGAAAAATTTGTCAAAATGTTATTTCTATACAAAATTTTGTCAAAATTTTATTTCTATAGAAAATTTTGTCAAAATTTTATTTCTATAGAAAATTGTGTCAAAATTTTATTTCTATACAAAATGTTGCCAAAATTGTATTTCTATACAAAATTTTGTCAAAATTTTATTTCTATAGAAAATTTGTAATGTACTTATTAATTGGATAGGACTATTTTGCAAAATCTACCAAAACATCAAGAATCCTTCCAATCTACCAAACAGTAAAAAATCTACCATTTTTGGTAGAATTCTTCGAACTGTGGCAACCATGTGTGAGACTAATATGCATATCAAGATAGAAGATAGCATATAGCGGTTCAGATTTTGATAAAGCCCACATATAAACCAACCCTCCTATTTGTTTCTTGAGCATTTATATACCGTAATTTTTGGGCGATTTGCTTCAATTGAAAATCCAGAAGTATTTTACATCACTAAAGACCTGTGTCGTATTTAGTCGATATCGGAGATGTTTTGGTATACTTTCCTTATAGATCGATTTCTCATTTTGATCACTTGGGCTTCTTTTAACCAATTTTTGCCTAAAATGGGAAACCAAGAGGTACCAGATGTCCAGAAATATTTTTGACATTGCCTCCATATGGAACGATTTCCCGGCTTGACTTCGTGGGATCCTAGGCATCTTATTTTTCTCCAATTTTTTCAAAGATGTAGATGTATTACAGGTCCACATTTATATGTGTGTATGTATTGGAAAATCTTCCATACAGACCTATATCGCGATTTTAATTCATAGACATCATACACAACAATTTTTATACGCTTTGGCAGATAAAAATCATTAAAGTCTTTGATTTTGTCTTTGAATTTGAGTAAAGTTTTTCATGCAATAGCTGAATGCAATTACAAGTCAGTAAGTAAGTCTCTTTCACTTTCCCCGCATATACAGTGTCATAACTGACTAAATGTTAGCGTAAATTCAAATGAAAATTTAAACATTTACCATGTAATTATGCAAGTGCAAGAGACTCTCCAGTATCCTGGCGATATTAAGTCCGCTTAAGACTCAACACAAATTGCAATGTACTTTCAAATTTCTATGCAGTTATTTGTTCAATGTGTTTAAATTTTTTGTTGCTCGTTTACTCGACATAATTGCAAAAAATAGCAAATTCTGAAAACGCCAAATTGCTTTCGTTGAAGCTTATTTACGTATGGCCTTCTTTGTTAGAGTAGAGGAAAGGATGAGGTCATATATGACTGTAAGTGAACAAATATTTGCATTGACGTACCAAAATATTTTGAGTAAATTTTTTATGATACTTAAAAATTTTTTATATGGGGTGTAACCCATACAATTTCCATTATGGATTTCAAACTTTAGGCCACTCTGTATGGGGTCTTTAATAATTAAAAGAAATGACAAACAAATATAAATGCAATGGAATACTTGGAACAAGGCAGTATCCGTATCATGTGACAGACGGACATGCCGGCGAAAGAACTCGCGATAAGATCTAGGACACATTGCAAAGTGAACTTATACAACGCAAAGCCTATAGAGGCAGGCCAAGTTGGATAAATGGGACCAAGTCAACGGTAGGAAAGACGACGAAAATAGTTTTGGGGTAACTCAGACAAGAAAAAATGTGGACCTGGTGTAGCATGAAAATAGGGATTGGAAAAAATAAGGAATTTGTCGACATGAAACAAGGAAACCTGTATCCTCTTTTGAACCTAATCTCACCCAATATAAATACAGTAGGTTGATTTTTTTGACGCGATGCAATATTGCCAGTATCATGGTTAAGAGCAATGATACCAAAATCAAACGATTTATTCTCATTTAAATGATGAAAGGCTCTAACCACACTAAAACAAACAAGTATATACAGGAGTAAGTTTGGTCGGGCCGAATCTTAAACACCCACCACCATGAATCAAACATTAGGGTTTCCTTTGAAATTTCAGAGGGTTTGAGGACAGATCAAGCAGTGCAGTTCAACCAGTACACTTCACGAAGATAAATTTAAAGATTTTACCTATAAAGACTATATCAGATTCTGGATTTATAAGAACCATTTTTGTTTGAGTTTTAGAAGAATGATTAACATCTCTTGTAAGTGTGCAAGAAAATTATAAAATAACGTCGTTATTTGAAATCTTCAGGCAAATTGGATAAAAACTATGGTTTCTATAAGCCCAAGAAGTAAAATCGGGAGATCGGTCTATATGGGGGCTATATCAAAACATGGACGGATACTCACCATTTTTGGCACACCTCTTTATGGTCATAAAATACCTCTAGATTTCAAATTTCAGGCAAATTGGATAAAAAGTACGATTTCTATAAGCCCAAGACCCCAAATCGGGAGGTCGGTTTATATAGGAACTATATCAAAACTTTGACCGATATAGCCCATCTTCGAACTTGACCTGCCTGCAGACAAAAGACGAGTTTGTGCAAAATTTCAGCACGATTGCTTCATTATTGAAGACTGTAGCGTGATTACAACACACAGACAGACGGACATGGTCATATCGTCTTAGAATTTCTCCCTGATCAAGAATATATATATTTAAATAGTCGGAAATCGATATTTCGATGTGTTACAAACGGTATGACAAACTTATTATACCCCGTCACCATTCTATGGTAGTGGGTATAAAAAATTATTTGAATCCAAAGTTTTTGACCTTCCCATAAGGATTTTGGTATTGATTCCATGCCAAAGATGTGGCTTCTTTAATATAGAAATATTTTTTAGCGATCTATCTGGTCTTAAATCTAGGATCAATAAAATTAAAATTAGGACACACATCTCATTTATCGAATTTGGTTTCTCTTTTCGCAGTATATTAATAAAGCTATTCATGTACAAACGAATACTTGTTTAATAATCCAATTTATAACGGATACCTCAAAGTAAAAAATGTTTTCTTGATTCCAAAAAAACTTTTAACCAAAGATGATTGATGAAAGATGATGAATTCTTAAAATAAGTCTTAGCCTATATTTGAATGCTTTTTATCTTAAATCCAAAGATTCAATATTTCAGCTAATTTAAGGACAATTTCTTTAAATCAAAAATATGAAATCAAAATTTGCCTTAATCGAAGACATGCGACCTTAGTGGAAGGACGAAAATTTACAAAATGTGTGTCCTAAATTTAACGAAAAAAAGCTGTGAAGTAAAGATTATAAACTATATTTTAATTAAAATTTAATTATTTTAAAGAAATTTGTCCTTAATATTTTGTAAATTGCGCATCTTAAAATTTACATTGCGTAATCTTTAATATCACGGTAAGTTTTTTTAGTGCATTGACACTTGTGGATTTCCAACCAAATATAAATCGATCACCTCTGTGGTCATATGAGTGTAAATCGGACGAAAGATATATATGTGAGATATATCAAAATATGAATCGATTTAAACAAAATTTGGAATATTTCTTCTTAGTGTGCAAAATTTCATTAAAATCGGAGTAAACTTTTGGTATCGAAACTGATTTCAACTAAATTTGGCACACTTCATGACACTATTATTGTACTTCGTGTGCAAAATTTAAAGCGCATCAGGGTAAAACTCTGGTTTCTGCACTGAAAAAAAGCATACGCGGTTCCAAAGATTTTGTCTTTACTTTAAAAATTTTGGTATTGATTCCGAGCCAAAGAAGCGGAGAATAAAAGTAAGGATATTTTTAGGACACAATTCTTTTTATACCCTCCACCATAGGATGGGGGGTATATTAACTTTGTCATTCCGTTTGTAACACATCGAAATATTGCTCTAAGACCCCATAAAGTATATATATTCTGGGTCGTGGTGAAATTCTGAGTCGATCTGAGCATGTCCGTCCGCCCGTCCGTCCGTCCGTCTGTTGAAATCACGCTAACTTCCGAACGAAACAAGCTATCGACTTGAAACTTGGCACAAGTAGTTGTTATTGATGTAGGTCGGATGGTATTGCAAATGGGCCATATCGGTCCACTTTTACGTATAGCCCCCATATAAACGGACCCCCAAATTTGGCTTGCGAGGCCTCTAAGAGAAGCAAATTTCATCCGATCTGGCTGAAATTTGGTACATGGTGTTAGTATATGGTCTCTAACAACCATGCAAAAATTGGTCCACATCGGTCCATAATTATATATAGCCCCCATATAAACCGATCCCCCCGATTTGGCTTGCGAGGCCTCTAAGAGAAGCAAATTTCATCCGATTCGGCTGAAATTTGGTACATGGTGTTAGTATATAGCCTCAAACTCCCATGCAAAAATTGGTCGAAATCGGTGCATAATTATATATAGCCCCCATATAAACCGATCCCCCGATTTGACCTCCGGAGCCCCTTGGAAGAGCAAAATTCATCCGATTCGGTTGAAATTTGGTACGTGATGTTAGTATATGGTATCCAACAACCATGCAGGAATTGGTTCATGTCAGTCCATAATTATATATAGCACCCATATAAACCGATCCCCAGATTTGACCTCCGGTGCCTTTTGGAGAAGCAAAATTCATCCGATCTGGTTGAAATTTTGTACGTGGTGGTAGTATATGATATTTAACAACCATGCCAAAAGTGGTCCATATCAGTCCACAATTATATATAGCCCCCATATAAACCGATCCCGAGATTTGGTTTTGGAGCCTCTTGGAGGAGCAAATTTCATCCGAGTCAGTTGAAATTGTGCTAGTATATGGCCGTTAACAACCATGCCTAACTAGGTCCATATCGGTCTATAGTTATATATAGCCCTCAGATAAATCGATCCCCAATCACACAAAAATTGGTCCATATCAATAATTGTATATAGCCCCCATATAAGCGACCCCCATATTTCAATTCTGGCTCCCTACGTACCGTGCAAAATTCCATATCGATTCGTAATTATTTGTAGACTTACTTACACATATTTTTTTTTGTCTAATGTATGGACTAACTCACAAGTTAGAAAACGATTTAAGATACCACAACCCAAGTAATTCGATTGTGGATGACAGTCTTTCGTAGAAGTTTCTACGCAATCCATGGTGGAGGGTACATAAGATTCGGCCTGGCCGAACTTACGGCCGTTTATACTTGTTTAAATTTGGGTTTTGTGTACTTGCTTCTAGGAAGCAAATTTTAATTTGTCCCTTTTTCAATTTTTATACCCTCCACCATAGGATGGGGGTATATTAACTTTGTCATTCCATTTGTAACACATCGAAATATTGCTCTAAAACCTCATAAAGTATATATATTCTGGGTCATGGTGAAATTCTGAGTCGATCTGAGCATATCCGTCCGTCCGTCCGTCTGTTGAAATCACGCTAACTTCCGAACGAAACAAGCTATCGACTTGAAACTTGGCAAAAGTAGTTGTTTTTAATGTAGGTCAGACGGTATTGCAAATGGGCCATATCGGTCAACATTTACGTATAGCTCCCATATAAACGAACCCCCAAATTTGGCTTGCGATTGCTCTAAGAGAAGCAAACTTCATCCGATCCGGCTGAAATTTGGTACATGGTGTTAGTACATGGTCTCTAACAACCGTGCAAAACTTGGTCCACATCGGTCCATAATTATATATAGCCCCCATATAAACCGATTACCTGATTTGTCCTCCGGAGCCTCTTGGAAGACCAAAATTCATCTGATTCAGTTGAAATTTGGTACGTGGTGTTAATATATAGCCTCAAACACCCATGCAAAAATTGGTCGAAATCGGTCAATAATTATATATAGGCCCAATATAAACCGACCCCAGATTTGACCTCCGGAGCCCCTTGGAAGTATATGGAAGTATATGGTTAGTATATGGTCTCTAACAACCATGCAAAAATTGGTCCACATCGGTCCATAATTATATATAGCCCCCATATAAACCGATCCCAAGATTTGACCTCCTGTGCCTTTTGGAGAAGCAAAATTCATCCGATCTGGTTGAAATTTGGTAGGTGGTGGTAGTATATGTTATTTAACAACCATGCCAAAAGTGGTCCATATCAGTCCATAATCACATATAGCCCCCATATAAACCGATCCCGAGATTTGGTTTTGGAGCCTCTTGGAGGAGCAAATTTCATCCGAGTCTGTTGAAATTTGGTACATTGTGCTAGTATATTTATGACCGTTAACAACCTTGCCTAACTAGGTCCATATCAGTTATGTATAGCCCTCAGATAAATCGATCCCCAATCACACAAAAATTGGTCCATATCAAGTTCATAATTGTATATATCACCCATATAACCGACCCCCACATTTCAATTCTGGGTCTCTACGTTCCGTGCAAAAGTCCATGTCGATTCGGAATTATTTGTAGACTTACCTATACATAACTTTTTTGTCTAATATATACCACGCATGGACTAACTCACAATTTAGAAAACGATCTTAAGAAGTTTTAAGATACCACAACCCAAGTAGTTCGATTATGGATGACAGTCTTTTGTAGAAGTTTCTACGCAATCCATAGTGGAGGGTACATAAGTTTCGGCCTGGCCGAACTTGCGGCCGTATGTACTTGTTTTTCTTCATATGCTATCAAAGTCCTTTAAAAACGAGTTAACGTCAACTTTATTTTCAAAATTAAGACTCGACTTCCAGTAGAAATCATGCCATGTTTCTAATAAAAATTGCCTTTAAAATAAAGTGCTTTGTAGTCAAGATGCAAAGAGACAACAAATTTAAAGACAATTTCGTTAAATTTAAAAAATTTTTCTGAATTATTAAAGTCAAGTTGACCTTAGCCCAAACATTTTTTCTTTCATGTTATGATTTTTTAAGTCAAATCACTTAATTATAAGGACAATACGACTTCATTGAAAAGTTTATCGATTTTTGGACAAGGAAAAAAACTTTATATTAGAGAAATGCGTCTTCTATGCTAAGCAAAATTTGCATTCGTATTTTATAGACATGATATCTTTGACCTCAGGACAAATGGAACCTGAGTCGATTTAGCCATGTCCGTCCCTCTATGGCCCCAGATGATAAATTTTTACACCAAACTACATAAAATTTTGCACATGGACTAAAATTACACCTAGAGCTCGCTTTGCGTCGCAAATACGTTCCAAAACAACACGAGGCAAACTGAAACGACCCAAAGTGAATTATGAGTTTCTATGGCAAACCCTGCAAAAATTGGAGACAGATAACAACAATAACAACGCAACTTTGAAAATCTAATGACGCAAAGTCAAATTCAGCAGCGACGCAACTTCGAAACAACGCAAAGCGAGGTCTAAGTGTACATTCATACTATACATGCCAAATTTGAATGAATCAGTTCAGTGTTAGATATGGCTCCTTAAACGTAGGAAGGAGGGCTTAGCCAACTCCAGAAAAATTTTGCTTAAGATTTAAATATTTTCTACATTTTTATACCCTCCACCATAGGATGGGGGTATATTAACTTTGTCATTCCGTTTGTAACACATCGAAATATTGCTCTAAGATCCCATAAAGTATATATATTCTGGGTGGTGGTGAAATTCTGAGTCGATCTGAGCATGTCCGTCCGTCTGTTGAAATCACGGTAACTTCCGAACGAAACAAGGTATCGACTTGAAACTTGGCACAAGTAGTTGCTATTGATGTAGGTCGGATGGTATTGCAAATGGGCCATATCGGTCTACTTTTACGTATAGCCCCCATATAAACGGACCCCTAAATTTGGCTTGCGGAGCCTCTAAGAAAAGCAAATTTAATCCGATCCAGCTGAAATTTGGCACATGGTGTTAGTATATGGTCTCTAACAACCATGCAAAAATTGTTCACATCGGTCCATAATTATATATAGCCCCCATATAAACCGATCCCCCGATTTGGTTTGCAGAGCCTCTAAGAGAAACAATTTTCATCCGATCCGGCTGAAATTTGGTACATAGTGTTAGTATATGGTCTCTAACAATCATACAAACATTGGTCCATATCGGTCCATAATAGCCCCCATATAAACCGGCCACCAGATTTGACCTCCGGAGCCTCTTGGAAGACCAAAATTTATTTGATTCAGTTGAAATTTGGTACGTGATGTTAATATATGGCCTCAAACGCCCATGCAAAAATTGGTCGATATCGGTCCATAATTATATATAGGCCCCACATAAACCGATCCCCATATTTGACCTCCGGAGCACCTTGGAAGAGCAAAATTCTTCCCATTCGGTTGAAATTTGGTACGTGATGTTAGTATAGGGTATCCAACAACCATGCAGGAATTGGTTCCTATCAGTCCATAATTATCTATTGCTCCCATATAAACCGAGCCCCAGATTTGACCTCCGGTGCCTCTTGGAGGAGCAAAATTTATCTGATCTGGTTGAAATTTGGTACGTTGTTGTAGTATATGATATTTAACAATCATGCCAAAAGTGGTCCATATCAGTCCATAATCATTTATAGCCCCCATATAAACCGATCTCGAAATTTGGTTTTGGAGCCTCTTGGAGCAAATTTCATCCAAGTGAGTTGAGATTTGTGGATGACAGCCTTTCGTATAAGTTTCTACGCAATCCATGGTGGAGGGTTCTTAAGATTCGGCCTGGCCGAACTTACGGCCGTATATACTTGTTTAGGAATCAAACGGACATTTTCTTCTAATTTAGTTCACATTGTACATATGTGTACAGTCATTGAAGTTTATATCCACGTTTACTTCATAAAATTTTTGAGATATACTTGGAATGTGGAAAATTTCAAAAAAATAATAAAATTTAACAACAAACAAGTAATGTTTTTGCAATAAAATTTAAATTACATAAATCATGATTTTAAGAACGAATTTGATTTTCTGTGTAATATTTAATTATATCTTAATTATTACTTTCATTCCTAGTTCTATCATGCTCATTGGTTTTCATTTCTTTGTTTCTTGAGTATACTCTGGAACTGTGAACTAAACTATACCACATTTCTATTATATACATGAGGTACTAGAAAATTATCATTCACGGGATCCTAATTAAATATGCACTCATTGTTTTGTACATAAACTTACTTTGCTGAAGTGAAAGTGTCCATTGTTAGATCCCAGTATTATGACAAACTGCATTTGTTAAAGTAGACTCTACAAAACATGCAACAATGGAAAGTACCCATCAGTTTTGCCGCAGTTCCTAGTTTCGCAGAATGACACTCTAGAAAACTAAGCTGCTGATGGCAAATGTTACAAAATTCCAACTATTCAGGGAGGGAAAACTTACAATGAACTCCATTGTTCACTCAAGAATCTTATTTCTTTCTTGTAAGTTCGCATGTAAGAAGATTTGTTTCTAAGAAAAAACAAATACAAAATATAAACCAATGCAGGTGTTTTGCAAATATTTTTTTTATATTCTTCTATTTATTGTTGGTCATCCAAGCTATTAAGTTTGAAGAATAAATTTAATGTATAATGACCTGTTAAACTAAAAGAGACTGGTGTTTGTTCTTAATAGTAACTAAATGATATTAAATTAAACGAAAGAACTTTAGTTTTAATGTCACACAATTCTCAGGTCTAATGAAAGAACATGAAAGAAAACGAGTAGACCTTAATTACGTAGTAATACCATATAGAATTAAATTTTGGGGTTTCTTGGAATTTCTTGGAAAGCTAATGCTTAACAGCATGAAAGAGGCCTTTTATTATTCAGCTTAACATTTTATCACTCATTGATAAGAGAAAAGTCTAGACGGAGATCACGGAGTGGTACACAATCGGAGAAAAGTAATGAACTTTACATGGGCTTGTCATAAGAAGGAAGTAAAAAAAAAAATGAACGAAAATTTTTCCAAATAAAGTCTTAATTGAGTTTTTAAAAAATATGCAATTAAAAGTTTTTTAATTGAAACAAACACCACATACAAAAATTAATAGTTATAATTAATTTTTCAATTATATCAATTATTTTTTTAATTGATACTATTATTTCGGTGATTGAAAACATTTCAATTAAAAAATTAATTGGATCAATTAATTTCGATGGTTGAAGACAAACAAGTATATTCGGCCGTAAGTTCGGCCAGGCCGAATCTTATGTACCCTCCACCATGGATTGCGTAGAAACTTCTACGAAAGACTGTCATCCACAATCGAAATACTTGGGTTGTGATATCTTAAATTTTCTTAACATCGTTTTCTAAATTGTGAGTTAGTCCATACGTGGTATATATTAGACAAAACATTTATGTATAGGTAAGTCTACAAATAATTACGAATCGATATGGACTTTTTGCACGGTACGTACACTGAAAAAAAAAAGCATGCCCGGTTCCAAAGATTTTGTCTTTACTTTAAAAATTTTGGTATTGATTCCGAGCCCAAGAAGCGGAGAATACAAGTAAGGATACTTTTAAGACACAATTCTCTTTTAAATTTGGGTTTTGTGTACTTGCTTCAAGCAAGCAAATTTTAATTTTTCGCTTTCTCAGCTTTTTTCTTCGTATGCTATCAAATACCTTTAAAAACGAGTGAACGACAACTTTATTTTCCAAATTAAGACTCGAATTCGAAATTATGCTATTTTTCAAGTAAAAAACGTTGTTAAAATAAAGTGTTGAAAAACATGTCCTATATTTGAACGATTTTTTGCTTTGTAGTCAAGATGCAAAATAACAACAAATTTAAAGACAATTTCATTAAATTTAAAGATTTTTTCTGAATTATTAAAGTTAAGTTGACCTTAGCCCAAACATATTTTCTTTCATGTTATGGTACCCATTTTTAAGTCAAATCACTTAATTATAAGGACAATACGACTTCATTGAAAATTTTATCGACTTTTGGACAAGGAAAAAACTTTATATTAGAGAAATGCGTCTTCTACACTAAGCAAAATTTGCATTCGCATTTTAAGACATGAAATCTTTGCCCTCACGACAATATTTTTTTCAGTGTAGAGAACCAGAATTGAAATATGGGGGTCGCTTATATTGGGGCTATATACAATTATGAACTTGATATGGACCAATTTTTGTGTGATTGGAAATCGATTTATCTGAGGGATATATATATAACTATAGACCGATATGGACCTAGTTAGGCATGGTTGTCAACGACCATATACTAGCACAATGTACCAAATTTCAACTCACTCCGATGAAATTTGCTCTTCCAAGAGGCTCCAAAACCAAATCTCGGGATCGGTTTACATCGGGCTATATATGATTATGGACCGATATGGACCACTTTTGGCATGGTTGTTAAATATCATATACCATCACCACGTACCAAATTTCAAGCAGATCGGATGAATTTTGCTTCTCCAAATGGCACCGGAGGTCAAATCTGGGGAGCGGTTTATATGGAAGCTATATATAATTATGGGCTGATAGGAACCAATTCCTGCATGGTTGTTGGATACCATATATTAACACCACGTACCAACTTTCAACGGAATCAGATGAATTTTGGTCTTCCAAGAGGCTCCGGAGGTCAAATCTGGTGATCGGTTTATATGGGGGCTATATATAATTATGGACCGATGTGGACCAATTTTTGCATGGTTGTTGGAGATCATATACTAACACCATGTACCAACTTTCAGCCGGATCGGATAAAATTTGCTTCTCTTAGAGGCCTCGCAAGCCAAATCGGGGGATCGGTTTATATGGGGGCTATATATAATTATGGACCGATGTGGACCAATTTTTGCATGGTTGTTAGAGATCATATACTAACACCATGTACCTAATTTCAGCCGGATCTGATGAAATTTGTTTCTCTTAGAGGCCTCGCAAGCCAAATCGGGGGATCGGTTTATATGGGGGCTATATATAATTATGGACCGATGTGCACCAATCTCTGCATGGTTGTTAGAGACCATATACTAACACCATGTACCAAATTTCAGCTGGATCGGATGAAATTTGCTTCTCTCAAAGGCCTCGCAAGCCAAATTTAGGGGTCCGTTTATATGGGGGCTATACGTAAAAGTGGACCGATATGGCCCATACCATCCGACCTACATCACTAACAACTAATTGTGCCAAGTTTCAAGTCGATAGCGTGTTTCGGTCGGAAGTTAGCGTGATTTCAACAGACGGACGGACGAACGGAGGGACATGCTCAGATCGACTCAGAATTTCACCACGACCCAGAATATATATATATATATATATATATATATATATATATATATATATATATATATATATATATATATATATATATATATATATATATATATATATATATATATATATATATATATATATATATATATATATATATATATATATATATATATATATATATATATATATATATATATATATATATATATATATATACTTTATGGGGTCTTAGAGCAATATTTCGATGTGTTACAAACGGAATGACAAAGTTAATATACCCCCCATCCTATGGTGGAGGGTATAAAAATTTAGTTTGTTTTGTGTGTATGCTGCATTGATTTCGAATGAGTTCATAAGTTGGCCGTAAGTTCGGCCAGGCCGAATCTTATATACCCTCCACCATGGATTGAGTAGAAACCTCTACCAAAGACTGTCATCCACAATCCAATTACTTGAGTTGCCGATGGCAAACGTATCTTAAAACTGCTTAACATCGTCTTCTAAATTGTAAGTTAATCCATACGGGGTATATATTTGACACCAAAAAGGCAGATTAAATAATTATGAACCGAACTGAACTTTTGTGGGGTAATTAGAGAGGAAGAAATATATTTATATGGGGACTGTATACAATTATGAACCGGTATTGATTAATTTTTGTGTGATTGGGTAACAGATTATCTTCTCCAAAAGGCCCCGGAGGTGAAATCTGGGGATCGGTTTATATGGAAGCTATATATTATTATGGACCGATATGGATAATTATTGTTGTTAGAGATCATATACTAACACCAACTACCAAATTTCAACCGGATCGGGTGAAATGTGCTCCTTCAAGAGGCTCCAAAACTAAATCCAGGGATAGGTTTATATGGGGGCTTTTATATGTTTATGGACCGATAAAGATCAATTTTTGCGCAGTTATTAGAGACCACATACTAACACCACGTACCAAATTTCAACCGGATCGGATTAATTTTACTCCTCCAATAGGATCCGGAGGTCAAATCTGAGGATCGGTTTATATTATGGACCGATATGGACCAATTTTTGCATGATTGTTAGACACCATATACTAACACGACGTACCAAATTTCAACTGTATCGGAGGAGTTTTGCTACTCCAAGAGGCTCCGGAATTCAAATCAGGGGATCGGTTTATATGGGGCTATATATAATTATGGACCAATATGGACCAATTTTTGCATGGTTGTTAGAGACTATATACCAACACCACGTACCAAATTTCAACCGGATCTGATGAAATTGGCTTCTCTAAGAGGCTCCGCAAACCAAATATGAGGGCCGGCTTATATGGGGGCGATATGTATTATTATGGGCCGATATGGACCGATTTTTAACGGCTATATAACTATAGACCGATATGGTCCAAGTTTGGTATGGTTGTTAGACACCATGTAGTAATACCATGTACCAAATTTCAACCGGATCGGATTAATTTTATTCCTCTAAGTGGCTCTGGAGTTTTAATCTGGGGATCGGTTTATATGGGGGCTATATATAATTCTGGACCGATATGGACCAATTTTTGCATGGTTGTTGGAGATCATATACTAACACCAAATTTCAAGCGGATAGGATAAATTTTGCTCCTCCAAAAGGCTTTGCAAGCCAAATCTGAGCGTCGGTTTATATGGGGGCTATACGTAAAAGGGGTCTGGTATGGCCCATTTGCAATACCATCCGACCTACATCAATAACAACTACTTGTGCCAAGTTTCAAGTCGATAGCTTATTTCGTTCGGAAGTTAGCGTGGTTTCAACAGACCGGTGGGACGTGGCTAGATCGAATTAGAATTTCACCACGACCCAGAATATATATAATTTATGGGGTCTTAGTGCAGCATTTCGATTTCGTTACAAACGGAATGACAAAGTTAATATAGCCCCATTCTATGGTGGGTGGTATAAAAATCTAGAGATATTTTAGATACATGCTTTGGTATAGGCCCCATGTAGCCCAATTTGCTTCTGGACACCGCAATTAAAGTTAAAAACCTAAAGTTATTTGAGGTTCGTAAATAGGTGAAACGAATATGATTTTTTAGTATATTTTAGTATAGCCCCCACACATATATCTTCCGATTTCCCCGATTTGGAATTGCAGAAACATGTTAGGTCCACAAATATGTGAGCCGAATGTGGTGTGTATCGGTCCATGTTTTAGTATAGCCCCCTTATTGACCGATCTTCCAATTAAATGATTTTTATAAAACTGAATTGTTTTCATATGTACAAACTTTAAATTTACACGATCAGCTTGGAAGAGTTTTTGCCAAAATATCCACTTGAATTTTTATATACGAGTATTTGGAAATAACACGCTACGACGAAAAGTTTTCAAAGAAAACTATTGTATTTGATTCATGATGGTCGGTAGTTAAGATTTGGCTTTGTCAAACTTAAGGCCGAACTTATGGTATTTCTTTTTTGTCGACTTTTGTAAAATTTTTATAAAACAAACTGTCACTCGAAACAAATCTATTAAATGTCAAATGGTTTAGAAATGGTAGCAACCTGATACACTGTATGTTGACTGATATACAGGATGAGCCAAGGAATCCTGAGTCCTCTTTCCAGACTAACCTTATTCTGGAAAGTGTTTTGACGTCTTGTCATTTAAATCCAATGTTTGTTATAAAACAACGCATAAAGGGCTTTACCCCATTTTATTTAAACATCTAAAAATTTAAAGACTCAAAAGCTATTTTCCAATTGAATATATATCGTCCAAAATAAGCCTCATATTTGCTACTTTATCCCCTTGCCAACTATACCATGGTTGGCAACCATCATATTAAGTGGTTTAAATTTTTGCAATTATGAAAACCCTCTATGGCTTTGGTCAACAGTAATGTTGGACAATTAAGTTGCTACGAATTCCATAAGTCCATGAATTGGCCGTTATAATGTGGCCAGATGTGTTTTGATAGAAGGCGCGACCAAAGAAAAAAAAAACAGATTACACACAAAATAAACCCGAAATACTAAAATATACAAAAATGTTTACTTACTGTCCATGGGCTTTAAGTGGCTCATGTGGGATTTTTATGATACTAGAATTTGAGCACTTGCTTTCGAAGGGTACGTATGGTATAGTCGAGAATATGGCACAGTCAGTTAGACTTCTTTCACGTACTTAACTTGTGCTTATGGTCATTGTTTGAAGCTGTCATTATTTTCGTTCCAGTATTATGGCACTTCTATGAAATAAAGAACATTTGTTGTTATTACTCCTGCTACTGCGGTTACTTTTGGTTGTACCACACGCTATCAATAACACGCACGTTTTGTGTGCTCGTGAATGAATTCCTAGTGGTGTTCCATAATCACTAATAGATAATAATGGTCATGTGCAATAGTGGTAGTTAAGCACTTCCATATTCGATGTGATCTTATAGAAACTCGCCATTGGATTTATTACAACACCTTAGAGGTAAACTCAACAATTGGCAAATCAGTGATTTTACAAAGAAATTTTAAGATTGCGATTTTTTTTTACGTGAGACAGAGTATTAGGTGTCGTTGTGACCATAAATTGAATGTTGGTAGTGTTATTGTTGTATAAGCTACGCTGCTATAAGTCATTGCTAGGTAGGAATTGAGGCGGCTGCACTTGTCTGGTCTTAGTGGGGCCAAAACTACCTTGGTACGCCACCGAAGGTCTTTTTTTCCGGTGCTATGGGCGGTGGTCGAGCGAACAGGATTAACCTTTTAGATTCTCACCGCTTCAGATAGAGTATCATTATGAATCCTGCTCAGATCTGCTTGATCTAGAGGCTGCGTTTTGTAGTGCTTGATCCCACGCTCTACAAAGTGAATATAAACCCATAAGATGGTGATGGCTACAGCGATAGCAACCCAGGAGACACTGCTTTGACATGTAGTTATGTATACGCACCGGGAGGATCTTTGTCCCCACATAAAGATGATCCAGGGGAGTTCTGCGGAAACAACCTGTCGCAGTTCTAAGAGCAGCGTTCTGTCACGTCTGTATACTATTTCACTGTGTATCTCTCGTCTGTGGTGTCCACACTTGCGCTGCATAGTTTACCACTGACCGGCCAATTGCCTGACAGGTGGTTAACAAGGTTTCTTTGTACGAAATTAAATTGCTGCCGACAATCGACTTCTCGTTTCTACCGCGGAGCTTATCGCATATTGTAGTGGCATGGGCAGACGACTTGACGCCGATAATCTTGGGGTAAGTTATAGTCGGAATCGTTTCACCATCGACATTTATATTCAACCGACAGTGCAATAAATGGTAAGATCAGCAAGGTAGAGTCGAATGTGTCCACGATAATCTTGGGGTAATTTATAGCCGGAATCGTTTCGCCATCGACACTTATATTCAACCGACAGTACAATAAATGGTAAGATCAGCAAGGTAGAGTTTAATCGATCGCATATATCATCAGCAATGTGCCCAGATGCTATGAATGTACAGTCGCCCGGGTATGATACAAGCTTGATGTCGTCAGGAGGGGGTGGAATAGAGGATAGAAAAGTGCCAGAGATACCATCCCACCTTGGAGAACCCCTGTTTCACTCTACGGGGTCTTCAGGGTAGGTTAGGTTAGGTGGCAGCCCGATATATCAGGCTCACTAGACTATTCAGACCAATGTGATACCACAGTGGTGAATTTCCCTATTCACCACTGTGGTGTCAGTACTTCTTGACCCTTAATTCCACACACGACTGGTACCCACACTGATATTTAGTACGCTTGGTTCCTGCCGGTAGGGACGCATTCTCGATATCCTCGATGAGTCTGGCATGGTTGACCGTATCGAATGTCTTCGATAGGTCCAGAGCAACGAGGAGCCACCGTGGTGCAATGTTTAGCATGCCCGCCTTGCATACACAAGGTCGTGGGTTCGATTCCTGCTACGACCGAACACCAAAAAGTTTTTCAGCGGTGGATTATCCCACCTCAGTAATGCTGGTGACATTTCTGAGGGTTTCAAAGCTTCTCTAAGTGGTTTCACTTCAATGTGGAACGCCGTTCGGACTCGGCTATAAGAAGGAGGCCCCTTGTCATTGAGCTTAACATGGAATCGGGCAGCACTCAGTAATAAGAGAGAAGTTCGCCAATGTGGTATCACAATAGACTGAATAGTCTAAGTGAGCCTGATACATCGGGCTGCCACCTATCCTAACGAGGACCACCATATGACACGGCTTGGGCAGATTAAATCCTCTATTTATGAATGCTGAAATGGCATGCAAGGTCATGGTCGTGCAATGTACTTTGCGGAATCTATGTGAATGATTGGCATCTGGGAAATTTTCCACAAGGCTGGAGAGGAGTGGTGTCTCAAGTGTCTTGGTTATTTGTGCGAGAAGAGAAATCGGTCTGTACGATTCACATTGGCTTCAGTAGTGGAATCATCCTACCCATTATGTAGACATTTTGTAGGATATATTGAGCGATTCCAAGGACACATTGAGGAATCTGGTCAAGTATTCAACTCCAAATATTCCCTGATGCTTCGGTAGTAGCATAGAGATTCCGTCAGAGCCCAGCGCCTTGTATGATTTCACGTTGTCGATAACATTGGTAACTTTGGTTGTGGTAAATTGTGGTGTACTGCTGATTCGGAGACCACGAATGCGAAGAATGGGTCTCTTTTTCGCTCTATCTACAAACTGTCGGTTGAAAAATCTTGCACACCTCTTCGAATCAGTCACATTCACATCGCCAAAGGTGACTGAAAGCCCATCATCCGTTGTAGCGGGGTTCGAGAGGTCCCTCATTGTTGACTACAACTTACATGTTTCTGTACCTAAGTTACATCGCTTCAAGAGCTCTAACCATGTATTCCGCTTGAGCTCTTCGAATATTTGAGTGATTTCTAGATTCAGTTCCCTGATTCAAGAATTAGTAGGGTTGGCACGACTGCGCTCATCGCGATCCTGCCGCTTCTGCTGGGGATAATGAACATGAAATCGGAGGTTCAGTTAATGATGAGAATTATTGGGAGATCCCAGTGAAATGACGGGTTGCCAGGACACTTCATTTACCAGACAAGACATGTTTGGCGAACAGCTGTATTCACCCATAATTCTATGGGGGTCTCCTCGTTAACCAGGAAAAATGTGGAGTCATGTTTTGCGAAAGTTAAGCCTCTCTGGTCATTAATGCCAAAGTTTACGGTGGGCATTGAAGCCTCCTAGCAGCAATCTGTTATGCCCACACAACATGCTCTTGATGTGTATGGAGCACAGCTACCAACTTGCGGTATGTACACAATATAGAGCTCTGTCTCGTTAGCCCCAGACTTGACTGCCAGACATCCGGATTGAAAGTTAGGCCTACACTCCATTATTTGGGCAATCCTTATGTAGCACATTGTGTCCATAAAAAAAGCGCAAGCTACAGGTGGCATTTAGCTTAATCTCGTAAATCGCCCCGAGCCTGATTATCTTCGGATTCATAAAGTCTACAATTTCGCGAAGCCCATTGCAGATGCTACGGCGGAGAATATTGCTGTGCGGCAAGTGTCGGTCGCAGTTTGATGACCTACTGCTACAGTCGTTGGCACAGCATCATGGTACGTAGTTAGTATGACTATACTCCCGCAGCGTTGTTAAGCCGCAGCAACTCCGCAAGTGCATCCACTCCATACACCGGTTATATTTCACCGAACGGTGGTGAATCTGATTTTGACAGACTGAATAGAACCAGGGTCCGGGGATTTCCTCTATCCCGGCTCGATGCAAAAGCAAACGGAGGAGGCTCCCTGGGATGCAACATTATGTAGCACATTGTATCTCTCACAATAGCGCATGCTACAGATTGCATTCATCTTCGTCTCTTATATCGCCCCGAGCCTGATTCTCTTCCGATTCATAATGTCTACAATTTCTCAAAGCCCATTGCAGACGCTACGGCGGGAATATTGTTGTGTAGGAGATGGTGGTCGCAGTCTAATGACCTACTGCTACTGTCGTTGGCACATCATCATGGTACGTAGTTAGTATGACTATACTCCCGCAGCGTCTTTAAGCCGCAGCAACTCCGCAAATGCATCCACTCCATACACCGGTTACATTTCACCGAACGGTGGTGAATCTGATTTCGACAGACTGAAGAGAACCATGGTCGGGGGATTTCCTCCATCCCGGCTCGATACAAAAGCAGACGGAGGAGGCTCCTCGGGATGCACCTACTACATCATATAAGCGGACGGACGGACAAAACAACACGTGCACATATGTGGCTGCCGCTAGCCGATGAGTTGACCCATCGGGTCAATACGGTCCAAGGAACGTATAGATCTATCTGCCTTCACCCCCAATTCCTTGTGCGATCATTACGTTGCAAATTGTGGCCATCACAATGGAGCAAGGTAGATGAGAAATGTGGTAGTTCCGAAACGATCGGCCATCTAACTGCACCCAGAGAAGGAATATGATCAACTCAAACATGTTTCAAGAGCAAAATGTTATTTTTGTATGGTGACCATGTAACATGTTTGTCACTAAAATGTTATATTCTCGTCAAATATAACCTGCTTGCCGAAATCAGGTACATGATTTCCGAGAAAATAACATGGTTGCGAAAACCATGTTACATGGTCACCACCCAAAAATAACATTTTGCTCTTAAAACATGTTTGAGGTGATCATATTCCTTCTCTGGGTGTGTTTTGCAGATTAATGGTCTAATTTTTCGGTCAATTCAAAATTTGTTTGGTGATAGATAGACTTCGTCTTATTCTGCGGGTCGTCCGTTTCCAGGCTTGTCTTCAAAGTCGATGTCGCTGAACTTTACACTGAATATTTTCCGAGCGGTTACGGTTGCTTATTGACCTCGGAAAAAAAGGAAAACTCTTGTCTCGAATATATTGTACTTGGTGATTACAGCTTTTTTTTCCTAATTTGACATTTTACTAATCTTTCTTTAATAACCGTCTATACAGGCGAATTCAGTGACAGATATTTAATATTTCATATCGATAACATTTCGCATGTATTGAACATCGGCATAGCAATAAAACTAAAACCATATATCCACACGAGTTACCCATGAAAACCCCATGTCGCGGACATGTATCAATTTCATCCGTTTCCGCTCACCATGATGCCATCACTCATGCATAAGCTTCAAATGCACATAATGCAAAATGTGTCCAGGCTCTTTGATGTTGTTCTTTTGTGTGTTTGGATCACAATGTTGAGTCTTGTAAATTAACACCACCACAGAAATGTCAAACTGCGTTTGATATGATACTGATAATTATAGTCCATCATATTGAACTAACAAATCCCGAGTCCATGAAGAAATAGGCGCCTGTAGTAGGCATGTGCGTACCAACGCAGAGATTGGCGTGTTTCCAATGATATTGTTGTCAACGAGAAGCCATAACCAGAAACCAAATTTCCAAACATGGTCTCAACAGCATATCAAACGATTAATCATCTTAAATAGATTGCATTCTGCTTGTCTTATGGATGATGAGGCTTGATTATTAGGGTAACTCGAAGGTAACAATTCATCAATAGAATGGAGGAAAATTGATGGTAAAGTTATTTGTAATGGAATTCATGCGGAATCCTCCAGCATTTAAATGTGAATAAATTTTGAATTCTTAAACGAGGATTAGCTTTTATGTTTCGGGACTAGACCCTTTCTTCAAGATTCGAAAAACGTTGGTCTCTCGTTTTATTGTTTACGTACGATAAGTCACCTTCACAACATTCGTCATGGAGTGAACTCCAACCTCGGTTGAATTCACCATACCACCGATAAACACTGGTCCTTGACGGAACTTCATCGGAACCCTCATAACATTGCTCCCTACCGTGTTACTGACAGTGCCATGCAATCGTGTTAAAATAGTGGACAAAAAATGGTAACAACACCAGACAGAATCCGAAAAGTGAAGGTCATATTTGATTGAAATCTTCACTGCAGAGGAAGAAAATTCTCTCGTGAGCTGAATATAACACGAGAAGTAAATGAGCTTGAACTAACATCATTGAAGTTCCAAAAAGTGCATGAGATATCCTATGCAAAAATATTTAGAATGAAAAAGCTAAGAAGTTGCTCGCTGACACGAAAGTGGTCAATTTATGTGTTTAATTTTCGCCATTGAGAAGCCAATCCAAATTGAGCAGGTTGTGAACAAACAAAATGAATGGTTTACTTGCCAAAGAAGTCAGTTAAAAATATACACCATTGATTGGTCACCAGATCTCAAGCGTTGCCGATGGTAATGGTGCAGGCCGCCGTAACGGCCGATGGTCGTTCCCTCGTTTGTATTCATCGATCGAGGGGTCAAAAAAATGCCGAATGTTATTGCGAAATTTCCCTAAGGATAATATAGAATCTGTGGACATATTCCTACATAACACAGCACCATTGAATTCAGCAAGCGTCAATCATCGCTAAATCGACTCTGAACCGATTTTTTACAAAATCAATAGGGGTTATGCATGAGCCAAAGTAAGACCCTATGACAAATTTGACGATAACCGGTCTTAAATTACGAGCTGTACTTAGAACACAAAAATATATGAACAGACAGACAGACGGACATAGTTAAATCGACTCAGAATTCGATTCCAAGATGATTGGTATACTAAGCAGTGGGTTTCAGACTGCTTCATCCAGATGATAAATATATACGGTAGCCATATCTAAATCTGAACCGATTTTTTAAAAAATCAATAGGGATTATCCTGGAAAAAAATTAAAGGGTCTACGAAAAATTTTATGACGATCGGTCCTAAAGTGCGAGCTATACTTCGAATAACAAAATAATACAAACAGACAGATAGAAAAACGGCCAGATAAACGGAATTCGCTAAATCTGCTCAGAATTCGATTCTACACTGAAAGAAGAGTTTTCTTTTCTGAGGAACAAAATTTTAGACAAACCAATTTTCTTTAGACTCTAACATATTTTCCTTAACAGCAAATAAAAACAAGTAAGTAAAGTAGAAAGTCGGGCGGGGCCGACAATATCATACCCTAAACCACCATTACAGAATTAGTAATCATAAGCATTTGTGGGGTAACATATAGGCCTGGGAGATAAACCGCAGTTGCATATTTAAGAAAATTAAGGGGTACATGTCTATGGGTGCTTTGTGTCAATCTGACTATAGGTCATAGTCAATGTTGCCAGGGAAAATGTTCGGTTTACCCTACAAGAACAAAAAAAGTTCCCTACTTTCCCACACATTCCCAAACAATTTTCCGTACAATATTTTTCGTTAAATTTAAAAAAATTTACAAAACAAAAGTGGTTCTAAGTACTTTATTATCTTAAAACATGAATATGCAACGTATATAACTTAGAATATAAATTTGTATTACCACCACGGTTGCCACAGTTCTACCCAAATTAGTAACCTTTTTTGTTAAATCTCTATAAAAATAAAATTTTGGAAAAAGTTTCTATAAACAAATTTTTGTGAGAAATTTTTCTATAGAAATAAAATTTTGACAATAAATTCTATAGAAATAAAATTTTGAGAAAAAATTCCACGGAAATAAAATTTTGAGAAAGTTTTTTTTATAGAAATAATATTTTGAAAAAATTTCTATAGATATACGATTTTGACAAAATGTTCTATAGAAATAAAATATTGACAACATTTTCTACAGGAATAAAGTTTACCACACATTGTTAAAGATCAAGCCTTGCCGGCTTCTAATTTCCTCCTGTAGAGCCACCAAAATGTAAAAATTATTACAAATTGTGTTGAGTGAAAATGTCCTACATTGTGGCCCTACGTCCCTACAAGAACAACCCTACATATAGGGAATTTCCCCTACTTCTAGCAACACTGGCTGTGTTGATATTGCACCTACGGAGTTAGTATGCCACTAATATTGAGCCCATTATTAAAAAAGAGAAAATCGTTAAATTAGTGTGGGTAATAAATACAAATTTGTAAAAATATTCCTATGTAAGAGCTACAAGTACGTATAAGTACGATCGGCTACTACATCAAAATTTGAAAATTGAGTAACATTGGTTAATAAATAAGAGTACTATGACCAAATTTGGGAAAATCGAGCGATGCATATATATGGAAGCTATATCTAAATCTGAACCAATTTGCATAATATTTTGCGGGTTTGATTAATACCACAAAAGGTTACCTTGTGCAAGATTTGAGTAAGATCAGTTAAGAAAAGAGGCCTGTATGGTCAAACATAAGGTTATTAGGGGCGAATTTTTCAAAATCGGGTGATACATATATGGGAGCTATGGGAGCTGATTTTTTGCACATATAGTTACTGCTATAGAAGACTACATTAAGCCAAATTTGAGTAAGATCGGTTGATAAATGAGGGTTTTATGGCCAAATTTAGAAAAATCGGGCGGTACATATATATGGGAGCTATAGCTAAATCTGAACCGATTTCCATGATTTTTTGCACATATAGTTACTGCTATAGATGATTATATTTAGCCAACTTTGAGTAAGATCGGTTGATAAATAAAGGTTTTGTGGCCAAATTTGGGAAAATCGGGCGATACATATATATGAGAGCTATATCTAAATATGAACCGATTTGGATGAAATTTTGCATACTTGAAGGGCGATGGAAAATATTACCTTTTGCCAAATTTGGTGACGAGCCGTTGGAAAAAAAGCGCAACGTGACCCCATTTGTCGAAATCGGGCGATACATATATATGGGAGCTATATCTAAATTTGATCTGATTTCTTCCAAATTCAATAGCGTTCGTCCTTGTGCCCAAAAAAATCCCTGTACCAAATTTCATCAAAATCGGTTAATAATTGCGACCGGAATCCTGTGAACAACAAATACATGGACAGACGAACGGACGGACGGACACCAAGCGCTAGATCGACTCAGGAGGTGATTCTGAGTCGATCGGTATATATTTTATGGGGTCTAAAATCAATATTTCTGGTAGGCACATTTTTTGGCCGATCAAACTTATTATACCCTGACCACTATGTGGTTTAGGGTATAATGATTAGAGACAATCGTTGAATCTTTTGTCGTCAATTCGGATTCATTTGTTGCTAAAAAGAATATATTTTACATTTCGTTTGTCTTAAACTATGTTCCTCAGGAAAGTGTTTTTTCTTTGTGTGTAAGACGAAATATTAGCAATTAACAGGTAGTGAATCAAATGTCGTTTAGGAGATTGATTCAATTTTCGACAAACTAAAAAGTAGCTTAGTAAATTTTGAAAATCACAAAAAATCGATTTCAACATTTATTTCTCTATTATGAAAACATTCCGATTTTCTATGAATGTCTCAATTAAAGGCTATTTATGAAAACTGAACCTAATGTAAGTGGGCCCTGTGCAAATATGGGACATCTGTGCATTAATCCATTAATTAACCGTTTTGCAAATAAGATTCGGAAGCTGCGTACCGTATACAGGCATTCATGGATGTCAATGCGGCTACCATTTTTGAAATGCATATTTCGATTTCCATTTGTCCGCATCATCATACCATTGGTTGATTGCTCGGTCTTTTAACTGCCAGTAAAATTGTGGGCAATAATGATCATATGCGACCACAAGCCTACTATGATTGAAACCTTGCATCTGCATGGATATATAAGGTATCAGTTGTACAAAATTTGCTTGTGAAGAATTGCTTTTCAATGGAAATTTAGTGAGTAGTGGAGAGGAGAAATACTCGTCTATTGGTGAATCAGTAGGAATAATATATTGAAGGAGAAAAAAATCCAAGAAAACAATGACAAACTCGTTCACTTAAGATGTGGTTGTATATCTGCTCAGATGATACAGGGTTGACGATATGTAATGCCACAAAGTAAAGCGTTATTTTTATAATAGTTATTGTTATAATAGTTTTTAGGTTCACGTACACTATTCCGCCCATTGTGATAGCAACTGTACAAATTGTGAGTGAAAATCATCTCTACCCTAAAGAAATACTCTAAGAGATATTCACTACCATGTCCATGTGGAACATTTAAAGGATATTGACCCTCATTTCTCAATGAATTTTATAGTTTTTCTTAATAGTTGGTTTGCTTTTCACTTAATATTATCTCCATCCTTAGTATCCATGAGATGGCTAGCATGTGTATGCCATGGACGATTACAAAGATTTGCATTTTATATTATTTCCATGTTCTTTTTATATGATGTGGTTTCTTCGTTATTATCGCTATTGTTCCTTTTCTTCTCTTTGGCGAATGGTCTTTTGTTGTTGGTGAAGATATTAACAATAAATAAAACCAAATAAAATGTTTATGATATCATACGCAAAAAATGTAAATAAATAAAGATGTAATAAAATAAAAATTTATTATCTGCAAAAAAAAAAGAAACAAAGTGGCTTCTAACAAGTATATAAGACTGTAAGTTCGGTCAGGTCGAATCTTAAATACTGACCATCATGCATCATATATAAAAGAGGGTTTATTGATTGTAAATAGAGATTAAGATCGATTTGGTACTACCTCAAGTATTTCTTTTCTATAAGATGTTATACTCTATTGAGCACGAGAAATAAAATCGGCAAATTTATTTTCTAGTTTGGGCAAAACATTTATTTCCATAGAAAATTTTGTCAAAATTTTATTTCTATAGCGCATTTTGTCAAAATTTTATTTCTATAGCACATTTTGTCAAAATTTTATTTCTATAGAAAATTTTAACAAAATTTTATTTCATTGTCAAAATTTCATTTGTATAGAAAATTTTGTCCAAATTTTATTTTGTAGAAAAGTTTGTCAACATTTTATCAAAATATAGAAACGTTTGTCAACGTTTCTATAGAAAATTTTCTAAAAATTTTATTTCTATAGAAAATTTTGTCAAAATTTTATTTCTATACAAAATTTTGTAAAAATTTTATTTCTAGAGAAAATTTTGTAAAAATTTTATTTCTATTGAAAATTTTGTAAAAATTTTATTTCTGTAGAAAATTTTATCAAAATTTTATTTCTATTGAAAATGTTGTCAAAGTTTTATTTCTATAGAAAATTTTCTCAAAATTTTATTTCTATAGAAAATTTTGTCAAAATTTTATTTCTATACAAAATTTTGTAAAAATTTTATTTCTAGAGAAAATTTTGTAAAAATTTTATTTCTATTGAAAATTTTGTAAAAATTTTATTTCTGTAGAAAATTTTATCAAAATTTTATTTCTATTGAAAATGTTGTCAAAGTTTTATTTCTATAGAAAAATTTGTCAAAATTTTATTTCCATAGAAAATTTTGTCAACATTTTATTTCCATAGCAAATTTTGTCACAATTTTATTTCTATAGAAAATTTTGTCAAAATTGTATTTTGTCAAAATGTTATTTTTATAGAAAATTTTGCCAATTTCTATTGCTATGAAAATGTTTTCAAATTTTATTTTTATAGAAAATTTTGTAAAAATTTTATTTCTATAGAAAAGTTTGCCAAAATTTTATTTTTATTGAAAATTTTGTCAACATTTTATTTTTATAGAAAATTTTGTCAAAATTTTATTTCTATAGAAAATTTTGTCAAAATTTTATGCCTATAGAAAATTTTGTCAAAATTTTATTTCTATAGAAAATTTTGTCAAAATTTTATTTCTATAGAAAATTTTGTCAAAATTTAAGTTCTATAGAAAATTTTGTCAAAATTTTATGCCTATAGAAAATTTTGTCAAGATTTTATACCTATAGAAAATTTTGTCAAAATTATATTTCTATCGAAAATTCAATCAAAATTTAATTTCTATTGAGAGAATTTTAAAAATTTTATTTCCATAGAAAATTTTTTAAATTTTTTGTTTCTATAGAAAAATTTGTCAAAATTTTATTTCTATTGAAAATTTTGTCAAAATTTTATTTCTATAGAAAATTTGGTCAAAATTTTATTTCTATGGAAAATTTTTTCAATTTTATTTTTATAGAAAATCTTGTAAAAACTTTATTTCTATAGTAAATTTTGTAAAAATTTTATTTCCATAGAAAATTTTGTCAAAATTTTATTTCTATTCTATTATTCTATAGAAAATGTTGTCAAAATTTTATTTCTATACAAAATTTTATCAAAATTTTATTTCTATAGTAAATTTTGTAAAAATTTTATTTCTATAGAAAATTTTGTCAAAATTTTATTTCTATAGAAAACTTTTTTAAATTTTATTTCTACAGAAAATTTTGTCAAAGTGATATTTGTATAGAAAATTTTGTAAAAATTTTATTTTTATAGAAATTATTTTCAAAATTTTATTTCTATTGAAAATTTTGTCAAAGTGTTATTTGTATAGAAAATTTTGTCAAAATTTTTGTTTTCATAGAAAATTTTATCAACATTTTATTTCCATAGAAAATTTTGTCAGAATTTTATTTCTATAGAAAATTTTGTCAAAATTTTATTTCTATAGAAAATTTTGTCAAAATTTTATTTTTATAGAAATTTTTTTCAAAATTTTATTTCTATAGAATATTTTGTCAAAGTGTTATTTGTATAGAAAATTTTGTCAAAATTTTATATCTATAGAAAACTTTTTTAAATTTTATTTCTACAGAAAATTTTGTCAAAGTGTTATTTCCATAGAAAATTTTGTCAACATTTTATTTCGATAGAAAATTTTGTCAACATTTTATTTCTATAGAAAATTTTATCAAAATTTTATTTCTATAGAAAATTTTTTTAAAAATTTTATTTCTATAGAAAATTTTGTCAAAATTTTGTTTCTATTGAAAATATTGTAAAAATTTTATTTCTGTGGAAAATTTTGTCAATTTTATTTTTATAGAAAATCTTGTAAAAATTATATTTCTACAGAAAATTTTGTCAATATTTTATTTCAATAGAAAATTTTGTCAAAATTTTATTTCTATTGAAAATTTTGTCAAAATTTTATTTCTATAGAAAATTTGGTCAAAATTTTATTTCTATGGAAAATTTTTTCAATTTTATTTTTATAGAAAATCTTGTAAAAACTTTATTTCTATAGTAAATTTTGTAAAAATTTTATTTCCATAGAAAATTTTGTCAAAATTTTATTTCTATTCTATTATTCTATAGAAAATGTTGTCAAAATTTTATTTCTATACAAAATTTTATCAAAATTTTATTTCTATAGTAAATTTTGTAAAAATTTTATTTCTATAGAAAATTTTGTCAAAATTTTATTTCTATAGAAAACTTTTTTAAATTTTATTTCTACAGAAAATTTTGTCAAAGTGATATTTGTATAGAAAATTTTGTAAAAATTTTATTTTTATAGAAATTATTTTCAAAATTTTATTTCTATTGAAAATTTTGTCAAAGTGTTATTTGTATAGAAAATTTTGTCAAAATTTTTGTTTTCATAGAAAATTTTATCAACATTTTATTTCCATAGAAAATTTTGTCAGAATTTTATTTCTATAGAAAATTTTGTCAAAATTTTATTTCTATAGAAAATTTTGTCAAAATTTTATTTTTATAGAAATTTTTTTCAAAATTTTATTTCTATAGAATATTTTGTCAAAGTGTTATTTGTATAGAAAATTTTGTCAAAATTTTATATCTATAGAAAACTTTTTTAAATTTTATTTCTACAGAAAATTTTGTCAAAGTGTTATTTCCATAGAAAATTTTGTCAACATTTTATTTCCATAGAAAATTTTGTCAACATTTTATTTCTATAGAAAATTTTATCAAAATTTTATTTCTATAGAAAATATTTTTAAAAATTTTATTTCTATAGAAAATTTTATCAAAATTTTGTTTCTATTGAAAATATTGTAAAAATTTTATTTCTGTGGAAAATTTTGTCAATTTTATTTTTATAGAAAATCTTGTAAAAATTATATTTCTACAGAAAATTTTGTCAATATTTTATTTCTATAGAAAATTTTGTCAAAATTTTATTTCTATTGAAAATTTTGTCAAAATTTTATTTCTATAGAAAATTTTGTCAAAATTTTATTTCTATGGAAAATTTTTTCAATTTTGTTTTTATAGAAAATATTGTAAAAACTTTATTTCTGTAGTAAATTTTGTAAAAATTTTATTTCCATAGAAAATTTTGTCGAGATTTTATTTCTATAGAAACTTTAGTCAAAATTTTATTCTATAGAAAATATTGTCAAAATTCTATTTCTATACAAAATTATCTCAAAATGTTATTTCTATACAAAATTTTATCAAAATTTTATTTCTATAGTAAATTTTGGTAAAAATTTATTTCTATAGAAAATTTTGTCAACATTTTATTTCTATAGAAAATTTTGTCAAAATTTTATTTATATAGAAAATGTTGTCAAAATTTTATTTCTATAGAAATTTTTATCAAAATTTTATTTCTATAGAAAATTTTGTCAAAATTTTATTTGTACAGAAAATTTTGTTAGAATTTTATTTCTATTGAAAATTTTGTTAAAATTTTATTTCTATACAAAAATTTGTCAAAATTTTATTTCTATAGAAAACTTTTTTAAATTTTATTTCTACAGAAAATTTTGTCAAAGTGTTATTTGTATAGAAAATTTTTAAAAATTTTATTTTTATAGAAATTATTTTCAAAATTTTATTTCTATAGAAAATTTTGTCAAAGTGTTATTTGTATAGAAAATTTTGTCAAAATTTTTGTTTCCATAGAAAATTTTGTCAACATTTTATTTCTATAGAAAATTTTGTCAAAATTTTATTTCTCTAGAAAATTTTGTCAAAATTTTATTTTTATAGAAATTTTTTTTCAAAATTTTATTTCTATAGGATATTTTGTCAAAGTGTTATTTGTATAGAAAATTTTGTCAAAATTTTATATCTATAGAAAACTTTTTTAAATTTTATTTCTACAGAAAATTTTGTCAAAGTGCTATTTCCATAGAAAATTTTGTCAACATTTTATTTCCATAGAAAATTTGTCAACATTTTATTTCTACCGAAAATTTTGTCAAAGTCTTATTTGTATAGAAAATTTTGTCAAAATTTTATTTCCATAGAAAATTTTGTCAACAGTTTATTTCTATAGAAAATTTTTTCAAAACTTTATTCCTATATAAAATCTTATCAAAATTTTATTTCTATAGAAAATGTTGTCAAAATTTTATTTCCATAGACAATTTTGTCAACATTTTATTTCTATAGAAAATTTTGGCAAAATTTTATTTCTATTGAAAATTTTGTCAAGATTTTATTTCCATAGAAAATTTTGTGAAAATTTTATTTCTATAGAAAATTTTGTCAAAATTATATTTTTATAGAAATTTTTTTCAAAATTTTATTTCTATAGAAAATTTTGTCAAAATTTTATTTCTATAGAAAATTTTGTCAAAATTTTATTTCTATAGAAAATTTTGTCTAAATTTTATTTCTATAGAAAATTTTGTCAAAATTTTATTTCTATAGCAAATTTTGTCAAAATTTTATTTCTATGGAAAATTTTGACAATTTTATTTTTATAGAAAATTTTGTCAAAATTTTATGTCTATAGAAAATTTTGTCAAAATTTTATTTCTATAGAAAATTTTGTCAAATTTTTATTTCAATAAAAAATTTTGTCAAAATTTTATTTCTATTGAAAATTTTGTCAAAATTTTATTTCTAAACAAAGTTGTCAAAATTTTGTTTCTAACAAAAAATTGTCAAAATATTTGTTTCTATAGAAAATTTTGTGAAAATTTTATGTCTATAGAAAATTTTGTAAAAATTTTATTTCTATACAAAATTTTGTCAAATTTATATTTCTATGGAAATTTGTCAAAATTTTATTTCTACGCAAATTTTGTCAAAATTTTATTTCTACGCAAATTTGGCAAAATATTCTTTCTACAGAAAATGTTGTCATAAATTTATTTCTATAAAAAATTTGTAAAGTTCCTTTTAATTGAAAGGGACTATTTTGGAAAATCTACCAAAACATCAAGAATTCCGCCAATCTACAAAGCAATAAGAACACTACCATTTTGGTAGAATTCCACCAAGTGTGGCAACCTTGATTAACGTTCGATGGATCACATGGTCGTGTATAAGTCCAATTGGGAATTAGGAGTTCATAAGGTATATACCACTGTCCATGGGGTAATTCTACTTAGTTGTCTCAGGACGTGTTCTTTGGAATAGGAACCAAGTTTTTCAGCGCATATACTAACATCACCCGAATGGATGAAATTTGCTCTGGAAGTCAAATTTGGGGAACGATTTATATGGAGGTTCCTTTAAGGGGATCCGTAAGCCAAATTTGTTAATATGATGGGCTATGCTTAAAAATGGTCCCTCGATCATATGGTGGTTGGTATAAAAGGAGGTCTGAATAATCTGAATTGATTTGTACAACATTTTTCACTTCGTTGGAGCGATTTTTTAAGGCTGCACGTTAATTCTTTGGTTATATGGTTTCACAGGTAAAATTCCGTTCAGAATCGGCTCTTAAAAGAGGTCATTAAGGTAAAGATTCAATTGTGTCGCACTCACTGTTAAAAGAGGAATTCACCACTATCGTACCAAAGGGGGCTGAATAGTGTAAGCGAGCTTAATTTAATGGGTTGCCTCTTTCTCAAGTGTATTAAAAGTTGGTCTGATAACCATCCACAATCACGGGTCACCAATTTTTGCATTTCCCCTTTTATAATTCGCACAGGTCCTAGAAATTTAAAAATTAATTTCCTTTGCCAATGTTTACTGAAAAAATAGTTCACATCGATCCGGCATTTCACATGCTGGTGTCCTTCGGAAGCTTTCATTAACCTGATGCTATTTGGAGAGGTTTAAAGTTTCGGATTGGCCGGTCCTTCGGTCGTATACACTATTTATCTTATATGAGTTAACATTTTATACAAGTAAATTCACATCACTCGTTTTACCCCAAAGAGAAAGACAAATGTTATTTATGGTCCCATATCCTCTTGGATTGAGTGCCTGAAATGCAGACATTTGTTAGAATTTGTACATAATTTGACCACCATTAAGTTTAGCATATTTTACATATTATAAACATAAATTCCGCAAAACAAGCCTACTTCTTCCTTACTCCTTCCAGAAAAAAAAGAAAAGAACAAAACAATTTTTACCATATGCACAAAGAGAGGAGTAAATATTTGTGGACGTTCATAAATTCAAACAATGATGCGTGCTTTAGTAAACGCATAAGCCCGAACATATGTGCACATTGTGGCAAAAAAATATGAATGGGGGGTAAGGACAGTGTTTACTGGGAAATTTATTTTACAATTGATAAAAATTGCATTTAAATTGTTTTTTTTTTTTTTTTTTTTATACATGCGATATTTTTTGAGCTAGCATATAGTCTATGTCAATTGGTTATTTCGATGAAGTTGTTAAAATGTGACTTTATTGCTTTGTATATATTTTTTTTTAAAGTTTTCTTCTATATCCATGCTTCTTTCCCACATTAAATTATGGCCTTTTTAAAGGCCCAATGAAGTTTATATTTGTGGCTCCCTATGTCTATTATCGTTTAGTTTATTCTTATTGATATAAAAATTGTATTCTTTAACATTCTTGGAAAATTCCTTAGAAAAATTCTTGAGATTTTATTCTTGTTCACACACTCTTGTTCAATCCACACAATGAGGAGGTTGAAATTTATTTGCTCATAAGAATATGCAAATTTTACCCGAAGCATAAATTTTCAAAAAAAAAAAAAAAAAAAAAAACCATAACAAGCATGGACTCATGCATGGCTAAGGAACCTAATCACTCTGATTTGTGTTCGAATTTTGTTAGCCACAGTCACAACAAGGATATTTTGTGTACAATAGAGCTCACGCTGAAGTGTAGACGTGGGCACATATCGCTTTAACAAATTGAATTAAAATACCGCTGAGAAATTTTGTTAAACTTCCATAGATACACCGAAAAAAAATATTGTCGTATGAACAAATATTCTTAAAATGCGAATGCCATTTTTGCTTAAAATAGAATGAGCATTTCTCTGTTACAAAGATTTTTTTCTTGACGATAAGTTGAAAAACTTTTCATTGAAAACGATTTATCTTTCGAGTTCGAGGTGATTTGACTTTAAAATAATTAAATATTTAAGGTGTGGCTGATATGTAATGCAACTAAGTAAAGCGCTATATTTTGTTCATTTTTATACCCTCCACCATAACTCTGACATAACGTTTGTAATACATCAAAATATTGATATCAGACTCCATAACACACAAACAAATATAAAAAAAAAATTTTTTCCAATAAAACTTTTAATTGAATTCAAAAAAAAATTGGTTCGACAAATGTTTTAATTGAAATAAAATTCAATCACAGAAATTAATAGTTTATATTAAATTTTTAATTGGATCAATTAATTTTTTAAATTCATTGGTGGTTGATACTATCATTTCTGTGATTGAAAAAATTTCATTTAAAAATAAATTGGACCAATTAATTTCGTGATTGAATACAAAAAATATATTTTTTGTTTGTTATATATTTCGGGTCACTGTGAAATTCTGAGTGCATCTAGCGATGTCCGCCCGTCCGTCTGCTAACTTCTGAACGAAATCAGCTATTGACTTGAAACTTTGTACGATCAGTTATTATTGATCTATACCCTCAAAACAAATCGCTGCTTCTGTAACATATACCCCAAACATATTTTGCTTCAAGCATATATATTTTCAGGATTGGTTCAAAAAAATATTGTTGAAACATATTATGTTTCACCTTAGGGCATATATTGGTAGAAAAAAATTTAATGAAAATTTTTTGTGTGGATATATTTTAAGGCGCCAATTGGTTACATTCATTATTTTACTTGCAGCATACTCCCTAGGTCTCTCTTTCTAAACACATATATATTTCTAAAGTAATATATGTTTGCATCGAAGCATATTATATTTAGAAACATTTTATGTCCCAAACATAATATGTTCTAACATATTAACATATATATCCCAAACATGTTATGCTAGTTTATGAACATTATATGATTGCATTTAAAAATATTGTGTTAAAAAATGTGAGTTCCAAACATGTAATTTTTACACCCAAACATATCAAAAACAGTCTTTTTCGTCGGTGTAAGTGAGATGGTTTTGCAAATGGGTCATGTCGGACCATTTAGGTATAGCCCCCATATAAACCGACCTCAGATTTGACTTATGGACTAGAAAAATTCATCCGATATGGTTGAGATTTATTATCCCTACAAAAAAATTAAAAGTTCTTCGAAAGGCACAACTTTGAAAGCACTTCCAAAAATGTTCTTTTAACTAAATTTTTTATAACTAGTTTTTTTCACATTTTTAACGGGTAATTTTAAGTTTTTGTGTTCCAAATAGGTTGAAAACAGGGTAAGAATTAACAAAATGGTACAAATTATTTAAATTAAAAAAATGCTAAATCCATTCTAGAAAAATTGTGATTTTTTTTAAATATTTGAGGCCGAACGTTTCAGACAACTGTTAATGCATTAAAAATCATAAAAAACAATTTAAAAACAAAAAAAAAAACGAATTTTAAAAATTATTTATTTATCAAAATATCAATTTTTATACCCTCCACCATAGGATGAGGGGTATATTAACTTTGTCATTCCGTTTGTAACACATCGAAATATTGATCTAAGACCCCATAAAGTATATATATTCTGGGTCGTGGTGAAATTCTGAGTCGATCTGAGCATGTCCGTCCGTCCGTCCGTCTGTTGAAATCACGCTAACTTCCGAACGAAACAAGCTATCGACTTGAAACTTGGCACAAGTAGTTGTTATTGATGTAGGTCGGATGGTATTGCAAATGGGCCATATCGGTCCACTTTAACGTATAGCCCCCATATAAACGGACCCCCAAATTTGGCTTGCGAGACCTCTAAGAGAAGCAAATTTCATCCGATCCGGCTGAAATTTGGTACATGGTGTTAGTATATGGTCTCTAACAACCATGCAAAAATTGGTCCATATCGGTCCATAATTATATATAGCCCCCATATAAACCGATCCCCCGATTTGGCTTGCAGACACTCTAAGAGCAACAATTTTCATCCGATCCGGCTGAAATTTGGTGCATGGCGTTAGCATATGGTCTCTCACAACCACGCAAAAATTGGTACATATCGGTCCATAATTATATATAGCCCCCATATAAATCGATCCCCCGATTTGGCTTGCGGAGCCTCTAAGAGAAACAAATTTCATCCGATCCGGCTGAAATTTTGTACATGGTGTTAGTATATGTTCTCTAATAACCATGCAAAAATTGGTCCATATCGGTCCATAATTATATATAGCCCCCATATAAACCGATCACCAGATTTGACCTCCGGAGCCTCTTGGAAGACCAAAATTCATCTGATTCAGTTGAAATTTGGTACATGATGTTAATATATGGCCTCAAACACCCATGCAAAAATTGGTCGATATCGGTCCATAATTATATATAGGCCCCATATAAACCGATCCCCAGATTTGACCTCCGGAGCACCTTGGAAGAACAAAATTCTTCCCATTCGGTTGAAATTTGGTACGTAATGTTAGTATTGGGTATCCAACAACCATGCAGGAATTGGTTCCTCTCAGTCCATAATAATATATAGCTCCCATATAAACCGATCGCCACATTTGTCATCCGGTGCCTTTTGGAGAAGCAAAATTCATCCGATCTGGTTGAAATTTGGTATTTAACAACCATGTGAGTTGAAATTTGTGGATGACAGTCTTTCGTAGAAGTTTCTACGCAATCCATGGTGGAGGGTACAACCTCACAAAAAATCGCTTCTGTAACATATACTCCCAAACATATTTTGCTTCAAGCATATACATTTTTGGGTATTGCCCAAACATTTATATGTTTGATCTCTTCCAATATATAATATGTTTGAAAGCATATTGGTCTAAACAATATATGTTTGGGTAGTCTAAGTTCCAAACATTTTGTATTTTTGCATCCAAATTCAATAACGTTGTCTTCTAAAAAACAATATGTTATTATGTGAACATATAATATGTTTGGAAGCATTTTGCACCCGATAATATTATATGCTTAAAAAAATTCTCCCAAACAATATTGTGCTCAAAATTTTATTTATTTATTTATATATTTACAATCATAATGAATTACGAAAATAAACAGGTGCTATATATAACAACATAGGTTTTCCACCTGAATGCTCAAAATTTTGTTTCTGCCCAATTCTGCCCCCACATCTTTCTCACTCCACGAGATTTTTTAGTTCTTAGCACCTTTTTCTGTAATACAAACATTGTAGAAGAAATTATTCAATTTTATGATTTTTATTTTAGTTTAATTTTACCTTTTGCCGGACGGGGATTCGAACAGCGGACCACACAGTTTGTAAGGATCAAAGAAGGTTAGGTTAGGTTATCAAAGAAGTAGCTGATCAATTGCCCAAGGAAAAATAAAATGTTAATTTTGTAATAACAAGCAACCACCAACTTAATTCAATATCGCTCCCTGTTAAATAGCGCTCCAAGCTACTAAACACATATATGTTTATAGGCTATTTCTAAATTAATATATGTTTGCATCCAAGCATATTATATTTACAAACATTTTATGTCCCAAACATAATATGTTCTAACATATTAACATATATGTCCCAAACATGTTATGCTAGTTTATGAACATTATATGCTTGCACTCAAAAATATTGTGTTTAAAAATTTGTGTTCCAAACATATAATGTTTATAGCCAAACATATGAAAAACAGTCTTTTTCAACCGTGTACATAAGATTCGGCCTGGCCGAATTTACGGCCGTATATACTTGTTTTTATTCATATTCAAACCACTGAATTCCGATCACGCCTTAAGATATGTTAATTTTATCGCTTCTTCGTCAATTTTGAAACACTTCCGGATCCAAAAAGAACATTTTTTTGTAAATGTATATCGGACAAAATATATAACATACAGTGGTGAGCAAAACAGAGTGCGTTCAGTTGCTTTGTAAAAACCGTCTATTGAGTCCAATTGCTACAAACATTATTTCATTTATACTTTATTTGCTGATAAACTACACATCACATCCGTTAAATGTGTTGGGGGCTATATATAAAGGTTTGTCCCAAACACATACATTTAAATATCACTCGATCTGGATAGAATTTGATAGACTTCTACAAAATCTATAGACTCAAAATTTAAGTCGGCTAATGCACTAGGGTGGAACACAATGTTAGTAAAAAATACGGGAAACATTTAAATCTGAAGCAATTTTCAGAAAAACATATATATGGGAGCTATATCTAAATCTGAAATTTGGCACGCATAGCTACAATGCTAATTCTACTCCCTGTGCAAAATTTCAACTAAAACCGAGCAAAAAATTGGCCTCTGCGGTCATATGAGTGTAAATCGGGCGAAAGCTATATATGGGAGCTAGATCTAAATCTGAACCGATTTCAACCAAATTTGGCAAGCATAGCTACAATGCTAATTCTACTACCTGTGCAAAATTTCAACCAAATTGGGGTAAAACTCTGGCTTCTGGGACCGTATTAGTCCATATCGGGCGAAAGTTATATATGGGAGCTATATCTAAATCTGAACCGATTTCTTCCAAAATCAATAGGGTTCTATTCTGAGCCAAACACTCAATTTAATTAATTAGTTTAGTCGATTGGTCTAAAACTGTGACCTACGGACAGACGGACATGGCTATATCGACTCAGGAGCCCACCCTGAGCATTTTTGCCAAAGACGTCATGTGTCTATCTCGTCTCCTTCTGGGTGATGCAAACATATGCACTAACTTATAATACTCTGTTCCACAGTGTGGCGCAGGGTATAAAAATACCATGTGTCTAAAAAGTAGTTGTTATTGATGTAGATCGGTTGTTATTGCAAATGAGCCATATTGGACCACTTTAACGTATAGCTCCCATTTAAACCGACGCCCAGATTTGGCTTGCGGAGCCTCTTAGAGAAGCAAATTTCATCCGATGCGGTTGAAATTTGGTACGTTGTGTTAGTATATGGTTTCTATTGCAAAAATTGGTCCATATCGGTTCATAATTATATATAGCCCCCATATAAACCGATCCCCAGATTTGGTTTTGAAGCCACTTGGAGGAGTAAATTTCATCCGATTCAGTTGAAATTTTGTACATTATGCCAGTACATGGCCGTTAACAGCTATGCCTAACTAGGTCCACATCGGTCTATAGTTATATATAGCCCTCATAATCCGATCCCCAATCACACAAAATTAGTCCATATCGGTTCATAATTGTATATAGCCCCCATATAAAGCGGCCCCCATATTTCAATTATGGCTCTCTAATTACCGCGCAAAAGTCCATATCGGTTCGTAGTTATTTGTAGACCACAATCACAACCTTTGGCAGAAGTTTTCTCGCAATCCATGGTGTAGTGTACATAAGATTCGGCCTGGCCGAACATACGGCCGTATATACTTGCTTTTGTCTAATATATACCACGTATGGAATAACTTACAATTTAGAAGACGATGTTAAGAAGTTTTAAGATACCTTGCCATCGGTAAGTATTACCACAACCCAAGTATGTTAATTCGATTGCGGATGACAGTCTTTAGTAGAAGTTACTACGCAATCCATGGTGGAGGATACATATGATTCGGTCTGGCCGAACTTACAGCCGTATATATTTGTTTTTTTCTTACATAGACTCCGTGTAGACCAATTTACAATTTTAAGAAGTTTTATGATACCTTACCATCGGCAAGTGTTACTACAACCCAAATAATTCGATTCTGGAAGACAGTGTGTAGTGAAACTTTGCACGCAATCTACAATTTGGCCTGGCTGAAATTTCGATGGTATATTCTTATTAGAAATGCTATCATTTCTATTTGCCAAATGTCAAAAAGCATCAAAATTGCTATAGCTACCGATGTATCCGATATTTCAAAATAACACCTCTTCTTGAAAACCTTTCAGTTGTTAAGAAAATTTATATCTAAACTCCCTGCTTTATAATGGATAACCAACCAATATAGCTAGTCATTGTATAGCCTGTATATATCCTTATATATTGCAATTAGAAACTGAATAATTTTTCATAAAATGACAGTGCTCTACATTCTGTATAAATTTGTTTAAGGATTTTAATTTCAAGAGACATTTTCTCATTAAAATCCCCCATGAAATGTATGTTGAATAAAATACCAGAAACAATTTGAAGTGGGCAAAAAAAAAGCTACTGTAATATTTGTGGGCTCCAGCCCCCTTCCCATACTCTCAGGAGAAGATATATTTGCTACACCACATTAAACTCTCTTTGAAGTGAATGTAATTGAATGAGTAAAAGTGAGAATCTAATGTTCGTACACATAATCCCCTACCACAATATATGTATGCAATGCCTTATGGTTGTTGTTGTTGTTGTTGGAAAAATGACATACGTACTCATACGTCGACACGCATTTAAACTCACAACACACCAATACTCTCAACTGTTCGGAATGGTAATACATTTCTAATATGGAACATAAGTAATTTGGGTGAGTAAAATATGTACATAAAACCATTATGAAAATTTCTATTATATTTTTTTTTTGTTTTGTTTTTTTTTTTTTTTGTTTTGGTATTCGCTGTATTCCAAGAAGAGATATAATAATAATGCCTCCACAATATAATTTTGAGGGGATTGTGTGCAAAAAATATGTACTGTATTGGAGTGGATCGTAAGAGAAGTGTAAACGGTTTATAGATATTCAGCTTAAACGCTCTAGTTCATGCATCACGAATATATGAAAACGGAATCTGGTAATTACGAACTTAGGGTTTAAATTTTTTCTACTAATATTTTTTTTATTTATTACCATAATAAATTATGAATATAAATAATAAAAGAAATAGTTTGGTACAAACAATAAAGGGGTTCGACCCGTTTTTGATTTCAATATAGAGGCCAAGTCGTAAAGAAAGTCTGTACTTATAAAGGGTTATCCAACAAGGGAAACTATTGGTCAGAAAAAGAAATGGAAACGAATCAACATTTGCGATTTTTATACCCTCCACCATAGGATGGGGGGTATATTAACTTTGTCATTCCGTTTGTAACACATCGAAATGTTGCTCTGAGACCCCATAAAGTATATATATTCTGGGTCGTGGTGAAATTCTGAGTCGATCTGAGCATGTCCGTCCGTCCGTCTGTTGAAATCACGCTAACTTCCGAACGAAACAAGCTATCGATTTGAAACTTGGCACAAATAGTTGTTATTGATGTAGGTCGTATGGTATTGCAAATGGGCTATATCGGTCCACTGTTACGTATAGCCCCCTTATAAACCGATCCCCCCGATTTGGCTTGCGAGGCCTCTAAGAGAAGCAAATTGCATTCGATCCGGCTGAAATTTGGTACATGGTGTTAGTATACGGTCTCTAACATCCATGCAAAAATTGGTCCACATCGGTCCATAATTATATATAGCCCCCATATAAACCGATCACCAGATTTGACCTCCGGAGCCTCTTGGAAGACCAAAATTTGTCTGATTTAGTTGAAATTTGGTACGTGGTGTTAATATATGCCCGATCCCCAGATTTGACCTCCGGTGCAATTTGGAGAAGCAAAATTCATCCGATCTGCTTGAAATTTGTTACGTGGTGATAGTATATGATATTTAACAACCATGCCAAAAGTGCTCCATATCAGTCCATAATCATATATAGCCCCATATAAACCGATCCCGAGATTTGGTTTTGGAGCCTCTTGGAGGAGCCAATGTACCAATATCGGTCTATAGTTATATATATCCCTCAGATAAATCGATTTCCAATCACACAAAAATTGGTCCATATCAAGTTCATAATTGTATATAGCCCCCATATAAGCGACCCCCATATTTCAATTCTGGCTCTCTACGTACCGTGCAAAAAGTCCATATCGATTCTTAATTATTTGTAGATTTAACTATACATAACTTTTTTGTCTAATATATACCACGTATGGACTAACTCACAATTTAGAAAACGATGTTAAGAAGTTTTAAGATACCACAACCCAAGTTCTCGTAATTCGATTGTGGATGACAGTCTTTCGTAGAAGTTTCTACGCAATCCATGGTGGAGGGTACATAAGATTCGGCCTGGCCGAACTTACGGCCGTATATACTTGTTTTGCTTAAAATAAATGGTGAGTGTTTGCCGGATTGCAAATGAATCATGCACTTTGAGCTTTGGAGTCGAACGATTGATTTACTGACAACCATACAGTGGATGACTCAGTAAAAATTGGAAAATGTGGAAATTTTTGATGCTTCACTATATACACTGAAAAAACAGTGAACCCACCAGAAAGAAATCTTTCGGTTAATTTTAGAAAATTTTTCATATTTGTAGAAAATTTTAACTAAACAGTATTACAAACGTTGTCATCACGCCGATGTAATAAAAATAAGTAAATATTTTTCGACAAATTCAAGAAAATTTATTAGACATGACTAAATTTTTTCACTTGTTAAAGAAAATTTTGTAGTTTGAAGGAAAAACTTGGAGTTCAAAATTGCAAGAATGTCTTTAGTGACATACGAAGTTCATGATGGACGCATTTTTGGTATAATTTACAAATTTAAAGAAATTCTGAACTATTTTGTGGAAGATACGAATTTAGTTAATCTTTATGCTTCATTTTTGTGTATTTTTTTCCTCGGTTTTAGTTAATTTAACTAACGTACACAAAAAATTATTAGAGTAAAGGAAACTTTCTCCAAACATAATAATTCCATGAACTAAAATAAAGTTAAATTGGCTTTAGTGAAATAGAGAGTTCACTTTTTTTTTGAGTGTAGGCTGGAGATTTCTGTGAAAATTCTTGTGGTACACTGAAAAAAAAAAAAACTTGCCCGGTTCCAAAGATTTTGTCTATTTACACAAGATTTTGCTATTTATTTCGGGACAAAGAAGCGGAGAATTTAAGTAAGGATGTTCTTAAGGACACAATTCTCCTTCAAATTTGAATTAGCGTATTTCATACTAGTATAGTACGAGTATTAACTTCCGTTTGTAACACATCGAAATATTGCTCTAAGACCCCATAAAGTATATACATTCTATTCGATCTAAGCATTTCCGTCCGTTCGTCTGTTTAAATCACGCTAACTTTCGAAAGAAACAAACTATCGACTTGAAACTTGGCACAAGTAGTTGTTATTGATGTATGTCAGATGGTATTGCAAATAGGCCATATCGGTTCACTTTTACGTATAGCCCCCTTATAAACGGACCCCCACATTTGGCTTGTGGATCCTCCAGGAGAAGCACATTTCATCCGAACTGGCTGAAATTTGGTACATGGTGTTGGTATATGGTGTCTAACAACCATTGTCCACATCAGTCCATAATTATATAGCCCCCATATAAACCGATAACCAGATTTGGCTTGCGAAGCCTCAAAGAGAAGCAAATTTCATCTGATCCGGTTGAAATTTGGAACATGGTGTTAGTATATGTCCTCTAACTACCTTGCAAATATTGGTCCATATCGGACCATAATTAAATATAGCCCTTATATAAACCGTTTCCCAGATTTGACCTCCGGAGACTCTCGAAGAAGCAAAATTCATCCGATCCGGTTGAAATTTGGTACATTTCGCTAATGTAAGGCCGATAACAACCATGCCAAAATTGGTCCGTATCGATCTATATTATATATAGCCCCCAAATAAACCGAGACCCATTCACAGAAAAATCATGATTGCCACTCGTGCGAAAAAAATCTACTAAAATTTTATTGCCATAGAAAATTTTGTCAAAATTTTGTCAAAATTTTATATAGGCCGACACTCACATTTGGCTGTCCCATATGGTACAAATCGGCAAAAACACATATAAGGAAGCTGCAAATAATTCAAACTAAATGCCTTAAAATTATCCACAATCTACGATGGAGATTTCCAACAAATCAACTTCACCACACATATGGATATGAAAAGATTGACGACTTCATACACAGACTTAGCGAAGCCTATTTTAACAAAAATATGCAATCAGCTTATCCATTGATAAGGGCTTGCAGCAATGACTCATTATAAATATTAGCGTATAAAACAGTTATCACCAAATTGAAAATTATATGTATTAAGAGTTTACAATTAGTAAATTTAATTTATACATATTTGATTTTCTGGCAATGTTTGATTATTAAAAAGATTCTATAGAAAGGGTTTTTACCTATTTTACCATTTGAAATGTTCATTGAAAAGTAAACATCACAAAAACTAAAAACTGATCTCATTTGTTGTAATATCTAGTGTAATGTCCCGAAAAATGTATATAGATGAAAAAGTAAAGTAAATAAAAATGAATTAATAAATTGAAGAAAAAAATCAAAATTTTATATTTTTATAGAAAGAAAATTTTGTCCAAGATTTATTGCTATAGAAATTTGTCAACATTTTATGTCTTTAGGAAATTTTGTCAAAATATAATTTCTATACAAAATTTTGTCAAAAATTTATTTTTATACAAAATTTTGCCAAAATGTTATTTATTTAGAAAATTTTGTAAGGATTTTATTTCTGTAGAAAATTTTGTCAAAATGTTATTTCTATAGAAAATTTATGAAGCATTTCATAGTTGAAGAGGAATATTTTGCAAAATTTTCCAAAACATCAAGAATTCTACCAGTCTACCAAACAGTAAAAAATTTGCCGTTTTTGGTAGACTCGTGTTCATACCCCCATATTTCAATTCTGGCTCTATAATTGCAGCACAAAAGTTCATATTGGTTCGTGATTATTTCTTCCCTATATATACCGGTCAAGAACTGAACTGTTTACTATATATCCCGCATGGACCAACTTACAATTTAGAAGATGATGTTAAGATTTTTTAAGATGCCTTGCCATCGGCCGCAACCCAAATAATTTAATTGTGGATGACCGTCTTCAGTAGAAGTTTCTACGCAATCCATGGTGGAGGGTATATAAGTAGTGTAGGTATTCCCCGAGAGACCAAAAAATATTACTCTCATGGAATAATGTCTTGAGCCGATATATGAAAAGATGTGATTTATAAAAAAAAAAAAAAAAAAAAAAAACTTATACCCTCTACACAGAAAAATATGACTAAAATTTTTCGAATTAAAATTTTAATTGGGTTTTAAAAAATATTTTATTAACAAGTAAGGAAAGTCTAAAGTCGGGCGTAGCCGACTATATACCCTGCACCACTTTTCGATACCATATCAAATCTGTCAAATGTTTTGGGTGCTTTATATAAATGTTTTTTTTTTTCATATACATATATTTAAATCTGACTCGATCTGGTAAAAATTTGTTATACTTTTACAAAATCTTTAGTCTATAGACTCTATGGACTATAGACATAAGTCGGCTAATGTCCTGGGGTGGAACACAGTGTTGAGCCAAATTTGAAGTCGATTGGACTATATGAACTTTTAAGATATATCCTGGATTTCTTTCACTCCATGATTATATCCATAATAAATTATGATTATACCAGAAATTCCAAAGTTTTCTTTACATCTTCCTAAAGTTGTTCGGAAAAAACAGTGTTCATTTGGTATGTCTGTGTTGTACAAGACCATGAGAGTTTGTATGGGTGTTTATTCTTTTAGAAATATGAAACGCTTTTACCAAAAAACAAACAAAAAAAAAACCTACGATAGACCTACGATACTATATAGGATAGGTGTGTATGTGTGTATCTCAGCATACATTGTTCATTGGGACCCATACTCTCACGCTCCAGGAGATCTGTTTTTTTTTGCAGCACCATTATTAAAAATAAATATTGTAACTATTGTCATACAAATGTGACAACACGGTATATTCTGACCCCACCTTCTTGCCATAACCAAAAGAAAGTTACGGAACATTTAACTAGAAAATTTCTTTATTAAATTCTTTGTTGAGAATTATTTCGGTTTGTTTTTGGTAGATGGGTGAGTAGAGGAAACATGAACTGGCAATTGGGCAATTCGTACATGTAGAGAAATAAATGTCTTCAAATAATTATAAAATATAACACTTGACGAAATGCGTGGTTGATGCTGTTTTGGAAATATAGTGAAATCAGACGGAGCTAAATAAGATGAGTACAGTGTTTTCGGCACGATATTGTTCACGAAGAACGAGTGTATTACGAAATTGTGGCATATATTTCTGATCTTGTTTAGAGAAATTGCTTCAGCATTTAATTATGAATCAATTTTTTGTTTCTTGTACCATTGCTTGTTACCGTGATATTGACAGTGTTCCATCGCATTCAAAAAGTCAAAAAAAAAAAAAAAATCAGAAGTGATTCCAAAAAATGAGGTCAGATTTCATCGGAATACACACTGCAGTTGCTTATGAACTAAATATATCACGAGATCGGAAAATTGAGCTTGGAGTAAAGCCATTGTAGTTCCAAAACGTTAGTTAGGGTGAAAAGAACCAAGGAGACGCTTCGCGTGCACGATAGTGGCTAGTTACCGAATGTGATTAACTCCAAAAGAAGCCATTCCAAAGTGAGCAGGTGCTGATGAAACACAATGAATGGGGTTTTCTTTTCCAAAGAGGTCAGCTAAAAATGTACACTTTGCGATTGGCCACACAGAACTCATGGAGTCAAAATAAATGTCAATTTTGTCGGAAACTGTTCTAAGAAGCCCTAGGCAGACAAACATTTCAGCCACAGACCATGGACATTCTAACTGGACTCAACGCGGCTTAAAGAGGAGATTCCTCTTTTTTATTTGTATCGCATAATGGCCAACAAATATATCTGATTCTCAATCCGCTGGATTTTTACACTTTAATGTTTTCCAATTTTTCTATCAAAGTTGGGTTTAGTATTTTGGGCGGATATAGGTAACTCTGTATTTGGTCTGTATCTTATAAGTCTAGAGTTTTATCCTAATTTGCTAGAAATTTTGCACAAGGTTTATAAAAAGTATTGTAGTCAAGTGTGCTAAATTTGATGAAAATAGGTTCAGATTTAGATATAATTCCCATATATATTTTTCGATCGATCGTTGACCAACGGAGGCCAAAGTTTAACTCTGCAAATACAAACAAGGCAAGAATCCGCCCAAAAAATGGTTATGCTAGGTACAAAATACTGACTCTAATTTTGTTAAAGTTGTGGAAAAAATAAATTCTAAGGCCCATGCACGCACACTCACGGCGGAGAAATCTTAGCCACGCACGATTTTTTTGGTAGGACTCACGCACACTCACGAAAGGAAAATTTGTACTCACGCACACACATGCACGAAAATCTTTTAAAGACTCATGCTCACGATTAGAAATGTCGTGACTCACGAAACATTTTATGAGTAATCTACCAGTAGAACCTCAATGAAAACATGAGGATGATTAAAATCGAGCGCGTTTCTAAACTCTCAATTGTCTAGGTGCCACCGAATCTGTGAATGAATTCCAGTCCTAACGCCTATAGGCCAGCCCGTGGACGCACTAGGGACCCACAAACTTGCAAACTTAGAGACAAACACCCCAGCTCTATTCAAAAGTTGAAGAATTACTTTACACAAGTATATACAGTAGTAAGTTCGGCCGGGCCGAATCTTAAATACCCACCAACATAAATAAAATATAATAGTTTCCTTTGAAAATGTCATAGGGGTTTGATGAAAGATATTTTCCCAAACAGATCAGTTCAACCAGTACGCTTCCCAGAGATAAATGAACCTGTGAAGACTAGATCAGATTCTGAATTTATAAGAATCATTTTTTGTTTGAGTTTTAGAGGAATCATAAACATCTCTTGTAAGTGTGCAAGAAAATGATGAAATAACGCCTTGATTTGAAATCTGTAATCTTTGGATTTTCATCCCAATTATTTAAATGACTAAGAGAAGTATAATCTGAAATGTTTGCATTAAGTTTCAAGCAATTTTCATGATCAGTGCGCCTTCTATACCCTCAATAATTGAAATCGGTCTATATGGAGGCCTTACCAAATGGACCGATGAAACTAAATCATATACACTTTGTTATGAGTCTAAAATGCCAGTATATTTTCAATTTATGGCAAATCGGATAAAAACTACAATTTCTAGAGACCCTAGGAGTTAAATCGGGAGTTCGGTGAAATGGGGGCTATACCAAAACATGGAAGGATACACATAGTATTCAGCACATCTAATTGTAGTTCTAGAATCTAGACCCAAAATTGGAGGACCGGTTAATAAGGCGGTTAATATCAAAAACTGTACCGATACACAATATATTCGGCACACCCCTTTATGGTCCTAGAATACCTCTAGATTTCACCAATTTGTATAAAAACTACGGATTCTAGAAGCCCAAAAAGTAAAATCGGGAGATCGGTCTATAGGGGGGCTATATCAAAACATGGACCGATAATCACCATTTTCGGCACATCTATTTATTTTCCTAGAATACCCCTACATTTCCAATTCAGGCAAATTGTATAAAAACTACGGATTCTAGAAGCCCAAGAAGTAAAATCGGGAGATCGGTTTATATGGGGGCTATATAAAAACATGGTCCGATAATCACCATTTTCAGCGCATCTCTTTATTTTCCAAGAATACCTCTATATTTCCAATTTCGGGCAAATTTGGTAAAAACTACGGATTCTAGAAGCCCAAGAAATAAAATCGGGAGATCGGTCTATATGGGGCTATATCAAAACATGGACCGGTACCCACCATTTTCGGCACACCTCTTTATGGTCCTAGAATACCTCTAGATTTCAAATTTCAGGCAAGTCGGATAGAAAATACACTTTCTAGACGCCCAAGAAGCAAAATCGGGAAATTGGTGCCTATGGGGGCTATATCAAAACATGGACCTTAGGCACCATTTTCCTACACTTTTTGATGATCCTAAAATACCTCCATATTTCTAATTGGATAAAAACTACAGTTTTTATAAACCCAAGGCCCCAAATCGGGAGGTCGGTTTATATGGGGGACTATATCAAAACTTGGACCGATATAGCCCATCTTCGAACTTAACCTGCCTGCAAACAAAAGACGAATCTGTGCCAAATTTCGGGACGATAGCGCCATTATTGAAGGCTGTAGCGTGATTACAACAGACAGTGGGACATGCTTACATCTTCTTAGAATTTCTCCCTGATCAAGAATATATATACTTTATATAGTCGGAAGTCGATATTTCGATGTGTTACAAACGGAATGAAAAACTTATATACCCCCGTCACCATTCTATGATGGTAAGTATAAAAAGGCAATTTGGAAGTCTGTGCACCATGTGATGGTTTTGTCGGCCGTTTGAAGGCCAAACAATAAAAAATAGAGCGATTTACCTCGTTGCATTTGAGGTGATATGGACCGATATATAACAATTTTGGTCCATATCAAAATATGAACCGATATATACCAAAATTTTCATATCTCTTTATACCTTTAGATTTCAGGAAATTCTGACAAAAAGCCACGGGGTCGAAAAAGTCAAATAGGGGGATTGGTTTAAACGTGGACTATGTCGCACCATAGAAAGACGGATATCGTTCGATTTTTTTTTTTAGAATTTCACCTTGATCAAGAATATGCATACTTTAATATTCTACTGTCGGATATCGATATTTACAAATTAACAAGGGAATGACAAACTTTTAATACCCCATTTCATAGTGGTGGATTTAAAAGGCGATGGGGTGAAATGTAGTTGAATTACATACAGTGCCGCACATAAGTATGAAGACAACACACTAAACCACATAGTGGTCAGGGTATCTGCGAAAAAAATGTGCCTACCAGAAATATTGATTTTAAACTAGAGGTGTGCACGTGACACGAAATTGTCGTAGCTCACGAAAAATTTCATGACTCACGCGTGAGTCACGCTGACGGCAACGGCGTGAGTGTGTGTGAGCGTGATTAACCAACCAAATGTCGTGCGTGAACGTGAGTCACGAAAATAATATCGTCATGAGTGTGCGTGAGTAAATAACGAATTTAGGAAAACACGCTAACGAAAATAATCCCGCTTACGAACATAAAATGCTTACGAGTTGAATTCATTTATAATTTTAGTGACATCCTAGGTGTTAAGAGTTTTATAATGATCTCGATTTTAATCATACTAATATTTTTAGTTTTAGCCTATAGAACATAGGTAAATTACTCATAAAATTATTCGTGAGTCACAAGGTTTTTCGTGAGTCACGACATTTAAAAGATTTTCGTGCGTGACTGTCCGTGAATAAGATTTCTCCGTTCTGAGTGTACGTGAGCGTCAGCAAAATATTACTCACGTGCACATCTCTATTTTAAACTCCATAAAGTATATACCGATCAACTCAGAATCACCTCCTGTGTTGGTTTAACCCTTGATGTCCGTCCGCCTGACCATGTATTTGTTTGATTTGATTAAATTTTTGATTAAATTTGGTACAGTCTTGATGGAAGAAGGGGGAATTAGTTACAAATAAAAGAAAAAAAATTTTCATTTATTGTCTAAACTGCTTGATGCTGTTTTCAAACAAAAAAGAATGCCCAAAAAGGACTAAATGTACCAAAAAACTAATTTATAACTACCTGTGCCAAAAATGTGCCTTCTTTTAATTTTTTATAATTTAAATATTGAAAGAACAAAAATTTTTCTAAAATAAAAAATGATCTTGATTCTTAATGCAGTTACAATCCAAATATTTTGTAATTTAAAATAGCTTCATATCTCTTTTAAAATAGGCGTTTTAAACAAACGTTTATGGTATGTGCGTCACTGTATAGTATACTGAGTTTTGCCAAAATTTCTTTTTATATCCTCCACCATTGGATGGGGGTATATTAACTTTGTCATTCCGTTTGTAACACATCGAAATATTGCTCTAAGACCCCATAAAGTATATATATTCTGGGTCGTAGTGAAATTCTGAGTCGATCTGAGCATGCCCGTCCGTCCGTCCGTCTGTTGAAATCACGCTAACTTCCGAACGAAACAATCTATCGACTTGAAACTTGGCACAAGTAGTTGTTATTGATGTAGGTCGGATGGCATTGCAAATGGGACATATCAGTCCACTTTTACGTATAGCCCCCATATAAACGGACCCCCAAATTTGGCTTGCAGACCCTCTAAGAGATCCGATCCGGCTGAAATTTAGTACATAGTGTTAGTATATGGTCTCTAACAACCATGCAAAAATTGGTCCATAATTATATATAGCCCCCATATAAACCGATCCCCCGATTTGGCTTTTGGAGCCTCTAAGAGAAGCAAATTTCATCCGATCCGGCTGAAATTTGGTACGTGGTGTTAGTATATGGTCTCTAATAACTATGTAAAAATTGGTCCACATCGGTCCATAATTATATATAGCCCCCATATAAACCGATTCCCAGATTTGGCTTGCGGAGCCTATAAGAGAAGAAAGTTTCGTCCGATCCGGCTGAAATTTGGTACATGGTGTTAGTATACGATTTCTAACAACTATGCAAAAACTGGTTCACATAGGTCAATTTATATATACCCCCCATATAAACCGATCCTCCGATTTGGCTTGCGGAGCCTCTAAGAGAAGCAAATTTCATCCGATCCGGCTGAAATTTGGTACATGGTGTAAGTATACGGTCTCTAATAGCCATGCAAAAATTGGTCGAAATCGGTCCATAATTATATATAGCCCCCATATAAACCGATCCCCAGATTTGACCTCCGGAGCCCGATTCGAAGAGCAAACTTCATCCGAGTCGGTTGAAATTTGGTACGTGATGTTAGTATATGGTATCCAACAACCATGCAGGAATTGGTTCATATCAGTCCATAATTATATATAGCACCCATATAAACCGATCCCCAGATTTGACCTCCGGTGCCTTTTGGAGAAGCAAAATTCATCCGATCTGGTTGAAATTTTGTACGTGGTGTTAATATATGGCCTCAAACACTCATGCAAAAATTGGTCGAAATCGGTCAATAATTATATATAGGCCCCATATAAACCGATCACCAGATTTGACCTCCGGAGCCTCTTGGAAGACCAAAATTCATCGGATTCAGTTGATAATTGGTACGTGGTGTTAATATATGGCCTCAAACAGCCATGCAAAAATTGGCCATGCAGGAATTGGTTCATATCAGTCCATAATTATATATAGCACCCATATAAACCGATCCCCAGATTTGACCTCCGGTGCCTTTTGGAGAAGCAAAATTCATCCGATCTGGTTGAAATTTTGTACGTGGTGGTAGTATATGATGTTTAACAACCATGCCAAAAGTGGTCCATATCAGTCCATAATCATATATAGCGCCCCATATAAACCGATCCCGAGATTTGGTTTTGAAGCCTCTTCACACAGAGAAGGAATATGATCACCTCAAACATGTTTGAAGAGCAAAATGTTATTTTTGCATGGTGACCACTAAAATGTTATTTTCTCGTCAAATATAACCTGCTTGTCGAAATCAGATACATGATTTCCGAGAATATAACATGGTTGCAAAAACCATGTAACATGGTCACCACCCAAAAATAACATTTTGCTCTTAAAACATGTTTGAGGTGATCATATTCCTTCTCTGGGTGTTGGAGGAGCAAATTTCATCCGAGTCAGTTGAAATTTAGTACATTGTGCTAGTGGTCGTTAACTACCATGTCTATTTGGGTCAATATCGGTCTATAGTTATATATAGCCCTCAGATAAATCGATCCCCAATCACACCAAAATTGGTCCATATCAAGTTCATAATTGTATATAGCCCCCATATAACCGACCCCCATATTTCAATTCTGGCTCCCTACGTACCGTGCAAAAGTCTATAGCGATTCGTAATTATTTGTAGACTTACCTACACATACCTTTTTTGTCTAATATATAGCACGTATGGACTAACTCACAATTTAGAAAACGATTTAAGATACCACAACCCAAGTAATTCGATTGTGGATGACAGTCTTTCGTAGAAGTTTCTACGCAATCCATGGTGGAGGGTACATAAGATTCGGCCTGGCCGAACTTACGGCCATTTATACTTGTTCTTACTCGTTCCTTTTACTTACCATGCCCTTAGTATAATGTCTACAATTTTTCATGGTGTAGTTAAGTCACCATAAAATGTTTCGTTCACCAAAACGTTCAGGCAAACATTCTTTTCTGTCATTTCTTCATATTGTGATATTTAATAAAGTTGTTATTAAGAGAAGCGAAATTTCTTTGGCAAAGTCCCAGATTTTTGTAATGGTTTATATATGTGGGCATGAAGCTCGTGACATTGGCTTTGCTTCGAGTTTGTGTTTTTTTTTTATTATTTTGTGGTATTCTTTATTGATTTTGTTGCATAATTTATGTACGTAAATACTTCAGTATGCCTAACTTATGTATGTTTCGGTTGTTAAAATGATTTATTTAAATGTGAAATTCATAATATTGCAGTTCATATTTCTGAGATAATACAATAAGGCGATTTATTCGATTCGTCTGTAATAAATTCCCATATGATATGAAATCGATAACGAAAATTGATGCCAAGATTGAATTTTAATTTAAATATGGTAAAATTGCCCAGAAATGCTAGACATATATTTCATTACTCCAATGTTACATGTTTTTTTTAAGTTTAGCTTAAAACTATGTGACACTGCTTTCGTCTTATCTGGCATATAACACATGCTTCGACAACAAATCCTCCTGAATGACATTACAAAATCAAAGAAAATTATCCTCGAATCGTATAAATAGTTTGTGATATCAATTTTAATAATCATTTCCCATTTTCTGGGCATATTGTGCTCTTTGTTAAGTAGCTACATAAATTACCACAAATCGCATTATGTTAACTTTAATGAAATTTCTTTGTAGTTTTAAGCCGAATGCCTTAAGTTAGACACTTTCACTGACCGCATAATTGGATCTTCTAATTTGGAGACACATGAGAGCTTATCACCAAACAACAAGAGCAACGATAACAACACCATACGGTGATGGATGCACATCTGTGGTGATGGCATTTTAATGACAACGAAAAAGTCTCTTAATTAAACTTCAGACCAATTGCCTTGTTAGTTCAACTACGACTGTGAAAGTTTTGCGTTGATTTGTGTGCACTTTGTTGTTGCAATTTTCACTCCTAAGCCCACCCCCACCAGAAATTGTTTTTGCTTGCAACACTCGTATCGCCACCATTCAATGCGAAATACGTAAACATTGAATGATACGATGACAAAGATGAACTCACACATACAAGGATGAAGAGTACGCTATATCTTCTCGCTACACTATGGGGCCAATGACCTGATTTTACTGTAAAAAAATCCTTTTTTTATATCCTCCACCATAGGATGGGAGTATATTAACTTTGTCATTCCGTTTGTAACACATCGAAATATTGCTCTAGAACCCCATAAAGTATATATATTCTGGGTCATGGTGAAATTCTGAGTCGATCTAAGCATGTCAGTCCGTCCGTCTGTTGAAATCACGCTAACTTCCGAACGAAAAAAGCTATCGACTTGAAACTTGGCACAAGTAGTATTTATTGTTATAGGTCAGATGGTATTGAAAATGGGCCATATCGGTCCACTTTTACGTATAGCCCCCATATAAAGGGACCCTCAGATTTGGTTTGTGGAGCCTGTAACAGAAGCATATTTCATCCGACCCGGCTGAACTTTGGTACATGGTGTTGGTATATGGTCACTAACAACCATGCAAAAATTGGTCCACATCGGTCCATAATTATATATATTCCCCATATAAACCGATCCCCAGATTTGGCTTGCGGAGCCTCAAAGAGAAGCAAGTTTCATCCGATCCGGCTGAAATGTGGTACATGATGTTGGTATATGGTCTCTAACAATCATGCAAAAATTGGTCCACATCGGTCCATAATTATATATAGACCCCATATAATCCGATCCCCAGATTTGGTTTGCGAAGCCTCAAAGAGAAGCAAATTTCATCCGATCCGTCTGAAATTTGGTACATGATGTTGGTATATGGTCTCTAACAACCATGCAAAAATTGGTCCCCATATAAACTGATCCCCAGATTTGGGTTGCGAAGTCTCCAAGAGAAGCAAATTTCATCCAATCCGGTTGTAGTTTAGAACATGGTGTTAGTATATGATCTTTAACAACCGTGCCAGAATGGGTCAATATCGGTCCACAATTATATATAGCCCCCATATAAAACGTTCTCCAGATTTGACCTCCGGAGCCTCTTGGAGGAGCAAAATTCATTCGATCCGGTTCAAATTTGGAACGTGGTGTTAGTAAAGGGTGATACGGTCAAAATTTTGTCAATCTAAACTTGACGTATTTCTTTCAATTTTGCATTTAAAAAACCTGAACACCCCTCATTTTGAAGGTGTGCGTGTGTAGAATGTTGCTCCTATTTTTATTTTGGAATTCACTCTTCAGTTGTCAAAATGCCGTCCAAGCAAGAAGAGCAGCGTATCAAAATTTTGCTCGCGCATCGCGAAAATCCGAGCTACTTGCACGCAAAGCTGGCAAAATCGCTAAAAGTTGCCAAATCAACCATTACAAATGTAATTAAAGTGTTTGGGGAACGTTTGTCGACAGCCAGGAAGTCTGGATCGGGGAAAAATCGAAAACCGGAAGCCGCTGAGACGACAAAGAGAGTTGCCGGTAGTTTCAAGCGAAACCCTAACCTCTCTCTCCGAGATGCCGCAAATAAGCTGGGTGTATCGTCTACAACCGTGCATCGAGCCAAAAAACGAGCCGGACTATCGACTTACAAGAAGGTAGTGACTCCAAATCGCGATGATAAACAAAATACGACGGCCAAAGCGCGGAAGCTGTACACGACGATGCTGACGAAGTTTGACTGCGTGGTAATGGACGACGAAACCTACGTCAAAGCCGACTACAAGCAGCTTCCGGGACAGGAGTTTTATACGGCAAAAGGAAGGGGAAACGTAGCAGATATTTTCAAGCACATAAAACTGTCAAAGTTCGCAAAGAAATATCTGGTTTGGCAAGCCATCTGTACCTGTGGCTTGAAAAGCAGCATTTTCATAGCTTCCGGGACTGTCAACCAAGAAATTTACGTGAAAGAGTGTTTGAATAAACGTCTGCTGCCTTTCCGGAAGAAACACGGTTGTTCCGTACTGTTTGGCCGGATTTGGCATCTTGCCATTACGGTAGAAAGGCCATAGAGTGGTACGCCGCCAACAACGTGCAGGTGGTTCCCAAGGACAAGAACCCTCCCAACACGCCAGAGCTCCGCCCAATTGAGAAATACTGGACTATTGTCAAACGGAACCTAAAGAAGACCAAAAAACTGCTAAGGACGAGCAGCAGTTCAAGGCAAACTGGCTTTCTGCGGCAAAGAAGGTGGACAAGGTGGCTGTACAAAATCTGATGGCAGGTGTCAACCGTGAGGCCCGGCAATTCGGATTTGGAAAAGCGAAAGCCTAACTGAATATTTTTCCTGAATTTTATGCTAATTGAACTTGAAAAAGAAATTTAATTTGATTTTTTAAATAAACGATTTCACCGATTTACACGCGATTTCCCTTGACCAAATTTTGACCTATCACCCTTTATATGGCCGCTAACAACCATACCAAAATTCGTCCATATCGGTCTATAGTTATATATAACCGATCTCCAATCACACAAAAATTGGTCCATATCGGTTCATAATCATGGTTGCCACTCGAGCCAAAAATAATCTACCAACATTTTATTTCTATAGAAAATTTTGTCAAAATTTTATTTCTATAGAAAATTTTGTCAAAATTTTATTTCTATAAAAAATTTTGTCAAACTGAATTACATACGTATTTGATCGATCTTTTTTGATTTAATATATACCACGTATGGACTTACATACAATTTAGAAGACGGTGTTAGGAGGTTTTAAGATACCTTGTCATCGGCAAGCGTTACCGCAACTTAAGTAATTCGATTGTGGATGGCAGTGTTAGAAGAAGTTTCTACGCAATCTATGGTGGAGGGTACATAAGCTTCGGCCTGGCCGAACTTATGTCCGTCTATACTTGTTTACCATTTTGTCATATACTATTTTTATGATACCGTATAATAGGCCAATTGAAAAATTTCAGGTCCGACACTTATACCAGTATTAAATCTTTATTGCCAAAGATATGGTCGTAAGCCTAATTACTTATTAACTACACAGGAATTCCTTTTAATTCAATTTTTATACCCACCACCATAGAGTGGTGATTGGGGTATAATATGTTTGTCATTCCTTTTGTAACACATCGAAATATCGATTTCCGACTATATAAAGTATATATATTCTTGAGAAGGGAGAAATTGTAAGACGATATAAGCATTTCCGTCTGGCCACCTGTCTGTCTGTTGTAATCACGTTACAATCTTCAATAATGGCGCTACCGTCCTGAAATATGGCACAGATTCGTATTTTGTGTGCACGCACGCCAAGTTCGAAGATGGGCTATATCGGTCCAAGTTTTGATATATCTCCCATATAAACCGATCCCCCTATTTGGGGTCTTGGACTTCTAGAAACCATAGTTTTTATTCGATTTGCCTGAAATTTTTAATCTGGAGGTATTTTAAGACCATAAAGATGGGTGCCAAAAATGGTGAGTATCGGCCAATGGCCAAATTGAAATTCTAGAGGTATTTATGGACCACAAACTCAAACAAAAATGTTTGAATGTTTGGATCCTGAAGTTGTGCAAAATTGGCTCAGAAACAATAAACTTTACATGGGATTGTCATATCATCTTTTCAGACAGCTATAGCATTGATCTTTAGAGGGGAAAAACATAACAAGATAATTTTTTTCTTAATATTTTAAATATATTTTCTCAAATTCCCCATCTGCCGAGAAATGGATCAATACACTATACAAATACAAAAATTCAGAAAATTTTAAATAATTGCGATAATTACTTGAAACAAAGGAACCTTTTATATCACATCATAAGAACTTCTTGTGAACTTCTCTAGACAGACTCTGCTACCGATCTAAGTAGATTTCTTATACACTTCGTTGGCGGACCATTGAAATCTATATCATACTATTTGGAATTTTTTATGCACAGAATCGGAAGTTCGTTTGCTCCTCATACCAAGTTCAGAATTCATATGCTGCGTGTACTTTTGGAGATCATGACCAACATTCTAGTTTTTCAACATTCCCATCAAAATATCTCAAGATTGGCAGATCGAATTCATCAAAAAACAAGTAAGTAAAGTCTAAAGTCGGGCGGGGCCGACTATATTATACCCTTCACCACTATGTAGACCAAAATTTGTGTTACCATCTCAACTCCTTCAAATTTGTTGGGAGTTATTATCAAGGTTTATATTCCCATATACAATCTGAAACGATTGGGAGACAATTTTTTGTACTTCTACATTAGAATTAAAAATTAAATCGGCTAACACCCTGGGATGAAAGCTAGAGCTTTTGAGGGCATATAAGTGCAAATTGGACAAAAACAAGTATATACAGCAGTAAGCTCGGCCGGGCCGAATCTTAAATACCCACCGCCATGAATCAAATATACTAGTTTCCTTTGAAAATATAAGGGGGTTTGATGACAGATATTTTACCAAGCAGATCAGTTCAACCAATACGCTTCCCACAGATAAATGTAAAGATTTTACCTATGAAGACTAGATCAGATTCTGAATTTATAAGAACCATTTTTTGTTTGAGTTGTAGAGGAATCATGAACATCTCTTGTAAGTGTGCAAGAAAATGATGAAATAATGCCTTGATTTGAAATCTCAAATCTGTAGATGTTCATCCCAATTGTTTAAATGATTACGAGAAGTAAAATCTGGAAATTTTGCATTCAGTTTCAAGCAATTTTTATGATCAGTGCGCCTTCTATACCCTCAATAAGCGAGACTTTACCCAATGGACCGATAAAACTAAATTATATACATTTTGTTATGGGTCTAAAATGCCAGTATATTTTCAATTTGTGTCAAATCGGATAAAAACTACAATTTTTAGAAACCCTAGGAGTTAAGTTGGGAGTTCGGTGTAATGGGGCCTATACCAAAAATGGAAGGATACACACAGTATTCAGAACATTTAATTCTAGTTCTAGAATCTAGACCCCAAATCGGTGGGCCGGTTTATAACGGGGCTATACCAAAAACTGTACCGATACTAAATATATTTGGCACACCTCTGGATTAAAACTACGGATTCTAGAAGCCCAAGAAGAATGGTCCGATAATCACCATTTTCGGCACATCTCTTTATTTTGTTAAAATACCTCTAGATTTATAATTTCAGGCAAATTGGTTAAAAACTACGGATTCTAAAAGCCCAAGAAGAAAAATAGGGAGATTGGTCTATATGGGGGCTATATCAAAACATGGACCGGTACTCACGATTTTCGACACGTCTTCATGGTCCTAGAATACCTCTAGATTTCAACTTTCTGGCAAATTAGATAAAAACTACGGATTCTAGAAGCCAAGAAGTAAAATCGGGAGATCGGTCTATATGGGGGCTATATCAAAACATGGACCGATACTCACCATTTTCGGCTCACCTCTTTAAGGTCCTAGAATACCTCTAGATTTCCGATTTGAGGCAAATTGAGTAAAAATTACGGATTCTAGAAAACCAAGAAATAAAATCGGGAGATTGGTCTATGTGGGGACTATATCAAACCATGGACCAATATATCCTATTTTCGGCACACCTCTTTAAGGTCCTAGAATACTTCTAGATATCCAATTTCAGGCAAATCGGATAGAAAATACATTTTCTAGACGCCCAAGAAGCAAAATCGTGAAATCGGTCCATATGGGGGCTATACCAAAACATGGACCGATAGGCACCATTTTCGGTATACTTTTTGATGGTCCTAAAATAGCTCTATATTTCCAATTTAAGGGAAATCGGTTTATATGGGGACTATATCAAAACTTGGACCGATATAGCCCATCTTCGAACTTGACCTGCCTGCAAACAAAAGACGAATCTGTGCCAAATTTCCGGACAATAGCGCCATTATTGAAGGCTGTAGCGTGATTACAACAGACAGACAGACGGACATGCTTATATCGTCTTAGAATTTCTCCCTGATCAAGAATATATATACTTTATATAGTCGGAAATCGATATTTCGATGTGTTACAAACGGAACGACAAACTTATTATACCCCCCTCACTATTTTATATAGGTGGGTATAATTACAGGGCAGAATACGTTTCATAAAAAGAAAACTGCGTTGAATTTTTATACCCTCCACCATAGGATGGGGGTATATTAACTTTGTCATTCTGTTTGTAACACATCGAAATATTGCTCTAAGACCCCACAAAGTATGTATATTATGGGTTGTGGTGAAATTCTGAGTCGATCTGAGCATGTCCGTCCGTCTGTTGAAATCGCGCTAACTTCCGAACGAAACAAGCTATAGACTTGAAACTTGGCACAAGTAGTTGTTATTGATGTAGGTCAGATGGTATTGCAAATGGGTCATATCGGACGACTTTTACGTATAGCCTCCATATAAACGGACCCCCAGATTTCGCTTGCGAATCCTCTAAGAGAAGCAAAGTTCATCCGATCCGGCTAAAATTTGGTACATGGTGTTAGTATATGGTCTATAACAACCACGCAGAATTTGGTCCACATCAGTCAATAATTATATATAGCCCTCATATAAACCGATCACCAAATTTGGCTTGCGAGGCCTCTAAGAGAAGCAAATTTCATCCGATCCGGCTAAAATTTGGTACATGGTGTTAGTATATGGTCTCTAACAACCACGTAAAAATTGGTCCACATCGGTCTATAATTATATATAGCCCCATATAAACCGATCACCAGATTTGACCTCCGGAGCCTCTTGGAAGACCAAAATTCACCTGATTCATTTGAAATTTGGTACGTGGTGTTAATATATGGCCTTAAACTCCCATGCAAAAATTGGTCGGTATCGGTCCATAATTACATATAGGCCCCATATAAACCTATCCCCAGATTTGACTTCCAGAGCCCCTTGGAAGAGCAAAATTCTTCCCAATCGGTTGAAATTTGGTACGTGAAGTTAGTATATGGTATCCAACAACCATGCAGGAATTGGTTCCTATCCGCCCATGATTATATATAGCTCCCATATAAACCGATCCCCAGATTTGACATCCGGTGCCTTTTGGAGAAGTAAAATTCATCCGATCTGCTTGAAATTTGGTACGTGTTTATCGTATATGATATTTAACAACCATGGCAAAAGTGGTCCATATCAGTCCATAATCATATATAGCCCCATATAAACCGATCCCGAGATTTGGTTTTGAAGCCTCTTGGAGGAGCAAATTTCATCCGAGTGAGTTGAAATTTGGTACATTGTGCTAGTATATGGTCGTTAACAGCCAAGCCTAACTAGGTCCATATCGGTCTATAGTTATATATATCCCTCAGATAAATCGATTTCCAATCACACAAAAATTGGTCCATATAAAGTTCATAATTGTATATAGCCCCCATATAAGCGACCCCCATATTTCAATTCTGGCTCTCTACGTACCGTGCAAAAAGTCCATATCGATTCGTAATTATTTGTAGACTTAACTATACATAACTTTTTTGTCTAATATATACCACGTATGGACTAAATAACTCACAATTTAGAAAACGATGTTAAGAAGTTTTAAGATACCACAACCCAAGTAATTGGATTGTGGATGACAGTCTTTCGTAGAAGTTTCTACGCAATCCATGGTGGAGGGTACATAAGATTCGTCCTGGCCGAACTTACGGCCGTATATACTTGTTTTTTTTTTATATTTTGTTTTTATGATTTATCATATGAAGATTTTTTCCCACAACATAGAATTTTTAACCAGTAGTGCGTGGTACCAAAATGTAAAAACTTTGAACAAAATTGTCTTAAATTTACATTAATTTCAATATTTAGAGTTTATATGAATTGGACATTAAAACAAAATTTTCAATTTCAATTTGTTTATTGTATTCATAGTAATACATAAATTGCTTATATCTAATATTTTTAGTTAAAAGAGTTTAAGGGTATTTCTGTTTTCTGCTAAAATATTACAAGATGCGGTGAAAGATTATTTAATTATTAATATTTACAATGGAAGAAAACATAATTTTCAAATAAAGAAAAAGTCATTGTCCAGAATATGATTTAATTTCAATGTGTGGGAGTTAATTCGTAGAGTTTCATCTTCTGCATGTTGTAGGTGAGATTTCGGCTACGCTAAATACCTTTTGAACGATTTTCTATTATTTCGGCCAATTTTGTTATTCGAAGAGGTCACATAAAAAGGTTGTCTGGTGGGATTCGCATTTGTTAAGGAAGGCTAATGAACGTTATCTCGGCCCGGCCATATTGGCACGTGTATGCTGTGGGATTTTAATGACCATAATAAGTTTACCTCCATGTAATTGGATACATGACAATTCAATGACGACTCCTAATTCATTTGAAGTAGGCGATGGTCCTGACAACCAGTTCAACAGATTTTTTTTTTGTATTATTTGGAAATTAATTTACGTAAAATGATTAAACAATAAGAATTTCATTTCATAGAAATCTATGGAAATCACCTACAAAAATCCAAACTCTTATGTAATTCCATTGATTTCTAAATCATCCATTGACCCCACAGTGCAGTGTGTTAGGGTATCACAAAAAGAACATTTTCATGATGAAATTGTGGGTGAGAGGAAAACAGAATTTTCTTTTAGCTTTATTCTGTACCTCATGTATGAGAAGTAAAGAATTGCAAAAATGCATGCAATACCAGAAAACAGACACAGTTGAAATCCACACACTGGAAAATTGCAAAAGAATGAATGAAAGGAAATAACAAAACAAGCAAAATAGTTGCCAAAACAATGGATACCAATTATGCAAGTTCTTCTTTTAGATCTACATATACCAACTGCCAATTGTACGTTCTATCCGGTACAGGAAGAAAAAGCCACAGAAAACAAGGCATACAATTGAGGTTTCCCAGGAGTTGAGCTAATGAAAAGATATCCTGAGAAAAATTTAATTTCATATATGGTAACAGCATTTATGGTTAGAGTTAAAGATGCATAAGTATAGACTCATGCAAGAGAGTCATAGTGATTCAAGTAATTCAGTAATGCAAATTTTGAGGGTTTCTGAGCCAGCAGAAGAATTAGACCCCAAACCGACAATTATGGCATGGTTTATAGATTATAGCACTTAGGGGCATATTTCTCTCATCTATTATTTAAAATTGACGTTCTTATCGAACCGGATTCATATATATCTTTCACATCTAAGGGTGGTCTAATAACACTACTTTACAAAAAAAAAAAAAAAAAACAAGTATATACGGCCGTAAGTTCGGCCAGGCCGAAGCTTATGTACCCTCCATCATGGATTGCGTAGAAACTTCTTCTAAACACTGCCATCCACAATCGAATTACTTAAGTTGCGGTAACGCAACTTAAAACCTCCTAACACCATCTTCTAAATTGTATGTAAGTCCATACGTGGTATATATTAAATCAAAAAAGATCGATCCAATACGTATATAATTCAGTTTGACAAAGTAGACATAAACTTTTGACAAAATTTTCTACAGAAATAAAATTTTAACAAAATTTTCTATAGAAATAAAATTTTCACAAAATTTTCTATAGAAATAAAAATTTTGACAAAATATTCTATAGAAAGAAAATTTTGACAAAAATTTCTACAGAAATACAATTTTAACAAAATTTTCTATAGAAATAAACTTTTGACAAAATTTTCTATAGAAATAAAATCTTGGTAGATTATTTGTGGCTCGAGTGGCAACCATGATTATGAACCGAATAAAATTTGAACAAAATTTTCTATAGAAATAAAATTTTGACAAAATTTTCTATAGAAATAAAATTTTGACAAAATTTTCTATAGAAATAAAATTTTGAAACTGATGAAAATTTTATTATGAACCGAATAAAATTTTAACAAAATTTTCTCTAGAAATAAAACTTTGACAAAATTTTCTATAGAAATAACATTTTGACAAAATTTTCTATAGAAATAAAATTTTAGTAGATTATTTTTGGCTCTAGTGGCAACCATGATTATGAACCGATATGGACCAATTTTTGTGTGATTGGACCAATTTTGGTATGGTTGTTAGCGACCATATACTAACACCACGTTCCTAATTTGAACCGGATCGGATGAATTTTGCTCCTCCAAGAGGCTCCGGAGGTCAAATCTGGAGAACGTTTGATATGGGGGCTATATATAATTATGGACCGATATGGACCAATTCTGGCACGGTTGTTAAAGATCATAAAGGGTGATACGGTCAAAATTTGGTCAATATAAATTTGACGTATTTCTTTCAATTTTGCATTTAAAAAACCTGAACACCCCTCATTTTAAAGGTGTGTGTGTGTGTGTAGAATGTTGCTCCTATTTTGATTTTGGAATATACTCTTCAGTTGTCAAAATGCCGTGCAAGCAAGAAGAGCAGCGTATCAAAATTTTGCGCGCGCATCGCGAAAATCCGAGCTACTCGCACGCAAAGCTGGCAAAATCGCTAAAAGTTGCCAAATCAACCGTTACAAATGTAATGAAAGTGTTTGGGGAACTTTTGTCGACAGCCAGGAAGTCTGGATCGGGAGGAAATCGAAAACCTGAAGCCGCTGAGACGACAAAGAGAGTTGCCGGTAGTTTCAAGCGTAACCCTAACCTCTCTCTCCGAGATGCCGCAAATAAGCTGGGTGTATCGTCTACAACCGTGCATCGAGCCATCGGATTATCGACTTACAACAAGGTAGTGACTCCAAATCGCGATGATAAACAAAATACGTCGGCCGAAGCGCGATCCCGGAGGCTGTACACGACGATGCTGACGAAGTTTGGCTGCGTGGTAATGGACGACGAAACCTACGTCAAAGCCGACCACAAGCAGCTTCCGGGACAGGAGTTTTATACGGCCAAAGGAAGGGGAAAGGTAGCAAATATTTTCAAGCACATAAAACTGTCAAAGTTCGCAAAGAAATATCTGGTTTGACAAGCCATCTGTACCTGTGGCTTGAAAAACAGCATTTTCATAGCTTCCGGAACTGTCAACCGAGAAATTTATGTGAAAGAGTGTTTGAATAAACGTCTGCTGCCTCTCCTGAAGAAACACGGTTGTTCCGTACTATTTTTGCCGGATTTGGCATCTTGCCATTACGGTAAAAAGGCCATGGAGTGGTACGCCGCCAACAACGTGCAGGTGGTTCCCAAGGACAAGAACCCTCCCAACACGCCAGAGCTCCGCCCAATTGAGAAATACTGGGCTATTGTCAAGCGGAACCTAAAGAAGACCAAAAAAACTGCTAAGGACGAGCAGCAGTTCAAGGCAAACTGGCTTTCTGCGGCGAATGAGGTGGACAAGGTGGCTGTACAAAATCTGATGGCAGGTGTCAAGCGTGAGGCCCGGCAATTCGGATTTGGAAAAGCGAAAGTCTAACTGAATATTTTTCCTGAATTTTATACTAATTGAACTTGAAAAATAAATTTAATTTGATTTTTTAAATAAACGATTTCACCGATTTACACGCGTTTTCCCTTGACCAAATTTTGACCGTATCACCCTTTATACAAACACCATGTTCCAAATTACAACCGGCTTGGATGAAATTTGCTTCTCTTGGAGACTTCGCAAGACAAATCTGGGGATCGGTTTATATGGGGGCTATATATAATTATGAACCGATGTGGACCAATTTTTGCATGGTTGTTAGAGACCATATACCAACATCATGTACCAAATTTCAGCCGGATCGGATTAAATTTGCTTCTCTTTGAGGCTTCGCAAGCCAAATCTTGGGATCGGTTTATATGGGGGTTATATATAATTATGGACCGATGTGGACCAATTTTTGCATGGTTGTTAGAGACCATATACCAACACAATGTACCAAATTTCAGCCGGATCGGATGAAATATGTTTCTATTAGAGGCTCCAAAAGCCAAATCTGAGGGTCCTTTTATATGGGGGCTACACGTAAAAGTGGACCGATATGGCCCATTTTCAATACCGTCCGACCTACATCGATAACAACTACTTGTGCCAAGTTTCAAGTCGATAGCTTGTTTCGTTCGGAAGTTAGCGTGATTTCAACAGACGGACGGACGGACGGACGGACATGCTTAGATCGACTCAGAATTTCACCACGACCCAGAATATATATACTTTATGGGGTCTTAGAGCAATATTTCGATGTGTTACAAACGGAATGACAAAGTTAATATACCCCCATCCTATGATGGAGGGTATAAAAACATGTACACTTGAACGAAATTGATGAACACTTGAGCGAAAATTTAAAAATAACAGGATATCTCAAAAACTGTTCCATAAAAAAAATTTAAATTTTTTTCGAATTCAGCTGCTCACAATCCATAAGAAAAGTTGATTTTCATCAAGTGTACATTTTGATTGTAAACTAGTGTTATCAATAATAGTTGTACACCACAATATAGTCGGCCCCTACTGTAGATTTCCTTACTTCTGTGAGTATGTTATGATGACTACATAGTGATGTATTGTATTCTATAAACAGATTAACCATATATTAGAATGTCATAAAAGTAATAAATCAAAGTGACTACTACGGTTACATGCATATGACAGATTTCGTATATATTTGACATTGTGATTTTTGGTCAAATATATATTATCCACCGAGATATCGAGAGATGTGTCACACACTCCATCAAAATAGACAAGTTCATATTTATCATAGTGACAAATAGAAATGTATTTGTCAATACGCAAAACATTTAAATTGGAATATACAATGGGATATTTTGTGACATGTTTGATAGATTCGTTATTTTATCAGTCTTACAATGACACATAAAGTAATTAATAAACTGTGTGTTTAAGGATTGTATTTGTAAATTATATGTTTGGAACTCAATTTTTTAACACAATATTTTTAGGTGCAAGCATATAATGTTTATAAAGTAGCATAATATGTTTGGGATACACATGTTACAACATATTATGTTTGGGACATAAACTGCTTGTAAATATAAAATGCTTGGATGCAAACGTATATTAATTTAGAAATAGCCTATAAACATATATGTGTTTAGAAAGAGATATGTTTATGCCGCTTTAAAAATATATCTGCATAAAAATATATATACACAAATTTCATTAAAAATTTTTTTCTACCAGTGTGAGCCTAAGTTAAACATAATATTTTTGAACAATACAAACAATATTTTGTTTGGGCCAATTCTCAAAATATATATGCTTGAAACAAAATGTGTTTGGGGCATATGTAACAGAAGCGATTTTTTTTGAGGGTGTACGTGGTATATATTATACAAAAAAAAAAATGCAGATTAAATACGTATATAATTCAGATCTTGGCCGCTATATATAGAGAAGTCCACACAGAATTGAAATATGGGGGTCGATTTATATGGGGGCTATATACAATTATGAGCCGATATGGACCAATTTTTGTGTGATTGGGGATCGGTTTATCTGGGGCTTTATATCTATAGACCGATATGGACCTAGTTAGGCATGGTTGTTAGCGGCCATATACTAGCACAATGTACCAAATCTTAACTAAATCGGATGAAATTTGCTCCTTCAAGGGGCTCCAAAACCAAATCTGGGGATCGGTTTATATGGGAGCTATAAATGATTATGGACCGATATGGACCAATTTTTACACGGCTTTTAGAGACCATGTACTAACACCATATACCAAATTTCAACACGATCGGATGAATTTTGCTCCTCTTAGAGGCCCCGGAAGTCAAATCTGGGGATCGGTTTATATGGGAGCTATATATAATTTAGATCGCAATGGACCAATTTTTGCATGGTTGTTAAAAACTACATACGTACACTACGTACCAAATTTCAACCGGATCCGATGAATTTTGCTCCTCCAAGAGACTCTGGAATTCAAATCTGGGGATCGGTTTATATGGGGGCTATATATAATTATGGACCGATATGGACCAATTTTTGCATTATTGTTAGAGACCATATACTAACATAACACCACGTACCAAATTTCAACCGGATCGGATGCAATTTGCTTCTCTAAGAGCCTCCGCAAGCCAAATCTCGGTGTCGGTTTATATGGGGGCTATACGTAAAAGAACCACATGGAGGAGCAAAATTCATCCAATTCGTTGAAATTTGGTACACTGCGCTAGTATATGGCCGCTAACAACCATGCAAAACTTAGTCCATATTGGTCCATAATTATATAAAGCCCCCATATAAACCGATCCCCAGATTTGACCTCCGGAACAAAAATTTGTCCATATCGCAAAAAAAATTATATCAGAATTTTATTGCTATTGAAAATTTTGTCAAAATTTTATTTATATAGAAAATTTTGTCAAAATTTTATTTCTATAGAAAATTTTGTCAACAATTTAATGTTCTACAAAATTTTGTCAAAATTTTATTTCTATAGAAAATTTTGTCAAAATTTTATTTATATAGAAAATTTTATCAAAATTTTATTTATATAGAAAATTTTATCAAAATTTTATTTATATAGAAAATTTTGTCAAAATTATATTTATATAGAAAAATTTGTCAAAATTTTATTTATATAGACTATTTTTGTCAAAACTCTATTTCTATAGAAAATTTTCTCAAAATTATATTTCTATAGAAAATTTTGTCAAAATTTTATTTCTATAGAAAATTTTGTCAACATTTTATTTCTATAGAAAATTTTGTCAACAATTTAATGCTATACAATTTTTTGTCAAAATTTAATTTCTATAGAAAATTTCGTCAAAATTTTATTTCAACAATTTAGTGCTATACAAAACTCTGTCAAAATTTTATTCTATAGAAAATTTTGTCAAAATTTTATTTATATAGAAAATTTTGTCAAAATTTTATTTCTATAGAAAATTTTGTTAACAATTTAAGGTTCTACAAAATTTTGTCAAAATTTTATTTCTATAGAAAACTTTCTCAAAATTTTATTTATATAGAAAATTTTATAACAATTTTATTTATATAGAAAATTTTGACAAAATTATATTTATATAGAAAATTTTGCCAAATTTTATTTATATAGAAAATTTTGTCAAAGCTTTATTTCTATAGAAAATTTTGTCAAAACTTTATTTCTATAGAAAATTTTGTCAAAATTTTATTTCTATAGAAAATTTTGTTAACAATTTAATGTACTACAAAATTCTGTCAAAATGTTATTCTATAGATAATTTTGTCAAAATTTTATTTCTATAGAAAATTTTGTCCAACTGAAAGTAATGCGATTATGGATGACAGTCTTTAGTAGAAATTTCTTGCAATCCATGGGGGAGGGTACATAAGATTCGGCCTGGTCGAACTTACGGCCGTATATACTTGTTCGTTTCTGGTGCGATTCGGATTCCTAAGAGTTTGTCCCAGGCCGGTTAATTAGGACCTGTAGTTCGGGTGCTTTGCACACAAAAATACATCGACATACAGACAAACGACTCAGACTCAGAATGTAATTTTTAGAGAACCCGTATACTAAACAATGAGTCTCAGAGTGGTCTTTCTTGGCATTACATACAAATGCAAAAACTTACTATACCCTATACCACAATAGTTGTCAAGTGTATTAAAATTTGATACAATTTTTCCTTATTTCCTTTTTTACCATTTCCATTGCCGCGTTGAGTATTCCTCTCTGCCATATTTGGTTAAATTGTTTTCTCCATGATTTGTTTGGATTTAATGGTGTCATCCCTTGAATTAATGAGGGATCATACTTCATGGCATCGAATTATTATTGTGATGGCAACAAAAAAACATTTCCTGAGTTTTAGAAGGAATTGGTCAAAAGTAGAATTTCCAATGTAATTGGGTAAATATAAATTAATTGGATTCCTTTGATTTCGCATTTTAATTTAAAACGAATTCAACGAATAAGAACGAATATCAAGTGGTCGTTTTACTTAAAAAAAAAAAAATGTATGTATTTTTTGTTTGTTTCCATTTGTATTTCTAGAAGTTGGCGAAGGCATATTGAACATTAAACATGCTGGTAAGTTCAACCAATCATCATATTCATTAACTTGAAAACATAAGGAGAAAACGATGGAATATTTTCATCATGAAAATGTTCCTCCTACGAATTTTTTAAAGTGATTACAATTTTTCTAAATTAAAATAAACTGAAGTTAGTAAATACGCATCACTATGCGTAACATATTTCCATGGCTAATCCTTTATAGGAAGGTTCATGACTTCACAGTGATATTTCAATGAGCACTGTAAAAAAAAAAATATTTTGCAAGGGAGTGCTACCATGGTGCGTTTTTCCACGAACAATAACTAGGCTGCTTTAGCATAAATAAAAAAATCTATTAAACTATGTTAGAAGTCCAGTAATTCAGATAAAACTTGTTATAATTATGGTGAATATTGTAATTATATGAGACTTATTTTCTATTGTATTTATTTACACAGAACGTGGGTGATGTAAAAATCGAACACTAAGAAGCATGAAGTAACATTAGCGTTTGGATTAATGAACTCCGAGCCTAAATTACACCCTCTCAGAGAAGAATAAATTACTTAAAAGTAAAGAAAAAATTAATTGGGGCCAAATCACGGCTATTATCGTATAACCATTCATTTAATTTAATTTCATTTCTTTATTAAATGCATTCCTACACAACAAGATTAAAATCTTATAATTATAGTATAGGATTATTAATAATTTCACTCGGACTCAAGCGAAATCACGAAGAAAAAATTTAATTCACGCATGCACACACACTAGCCACTCACACCAGCCACTCACACTAGCCACTCACACTCACGCATATTCACGAAACAAAACTGACGTACGAACTAATTTTAAAGACATGCTAACACACGATTCAATACAATGCACGTGACTCACGACAAATTCACGAGACTTACGGGCATTTTCCCACCGCGAAGTGATTAGCATAGGATAAATAATTAAGTATTGGTTTTTGCGTGAGCGTAATTTTGCAGAAATTTCAGTTCTTTGGGATTTTATGCACGACTCACGAAATTAAAACGTGAATCACCCATGTGTCGACAATGACAAGTTGGCGTCACGCGCACGTCTCTACTTCATACTCACGTTTAGTTCATAAACTTTTTTGAGACATACTCAAAAAAAAAAAGGAAAATTTCATTGGACTGTGGAAAATTTAGAAAAAAATTACAAATAATTTTTTCCAATAATAATAAGTTAAATGAATTTCTTTTCAATAATACCACCTTTCTTTAAAGCCTTCACCACTACTTGAGTCAGAGTATAAATTTGTTCTTTTGTATGTAACGCCAAGAAAGAGCAATCTAAGTCCTATGGTTTGGTATACCGATCGTCATAGAATTAAATAAATTATATTAAATCGATACTGCTCGCAGTTTAAGTCCGAATCTTATGTACCCTCCACCATGGATTGCGTAGAAACTTCTACGAAAGACTGTCATCCACAAGTTTCAACTCACTCGGATGAAATTTACTCCTCTAAGAGGCTCCAAAACCAAATCTCGGGATCGGTTTATATGGGGGCTATAAATGATTATGGACTGATATGGACCACTTTTGGCATGGTTGTTAAATATCATATACTACCACCACGTACCAAATTTCAACCAGATCGGATGACTTTTGCTTCTCCAAAAGGCACCGGAGGTCAAATCAGGCTATCGGTTTATATGGGAGCTATATATAATTATGGACTGATAGGAACCAATTCCTGCACGGTTGTTGGATGCCATATACTAATATCTAATAATATACTAATATCACGTACCAAATTTCAACCGAATGGGAAGAATTTTGCTCTTCCAAGGTGGTCCGGAGGTCAAATCTGGGGATCGGTTTATATGGGGGCTATATATAATTATGGACCGATGTGGACCAATTTTTGCATGGTTGTTAGGGACCATATACTAACACCATGTACCAAATTTCAGCCGGATCGGATGAAATTTGTTTCTTTTAGAGGCTCCGCAAGCCAAATCGGGGGATCGGTTTATATGGGGGCTATATATAATTATGGACCGATGTGGACCAATTTTTGCATGGTTGTTAGGGACCATATACTAACACCATGTACCAAATTTCAGCCGGATCGGATGAAATTTGCTTCTCTTAGAGGCCTCGCAAGCCAAATTTGGGGGTCCGTTTATATGGGGGCTATACGTAAAAGTAGACCGATATGGCCCATTTGCAATTCCATCCGACCTACATCAATAACAACTACTTGTGCCAAGTTTCAAGTCGATAGCTTGTTTCGTTCGGAAGTTAGCGTGATTTCGACAGACGGACGGACGGACGGACATGCTCAGATCGACTCAGAATTTCACCACGACCCAGAATATATATACTTTATGGGGTCTTAAATCAATATTTCGATGTGTTACAAACGGAATGACAAAGTTAGTATACCCCCCATCCTATGGTGGAGGGTATAAAAATTTATTGGAGTTCAATTAAAAAATTAATTGATTAAATTAAAAAATTAATTGATACTATTAATTTTTGTGATTAATTTTTGTATCAATTAAAAAAATTTTTCCATCAATTAAATTTTTAATTGAATATTTTTTAGAACTCGATTAAAATTTTAATTAGAAAATTTTTCGTGAATTTTTTTTTCTGTATAATTTTTCTGTATAAAAAAAATTAATCTATCAACGGATAACTCATACAAAACAAACAATTTTTTCTGATTCAATCACGAAATTAATTGATCCAATTAATTTTGTGATTGAAATGTCTTCAATCACAGAAATTTTAATATCAATAAAACATTTTTTGGAGGTCAATTAGAAAATTAGTTGATCAAATTAAAAAATTAATTGATACTATTAATTTTTGTGATTGATTTTGTATCAATTAAATTTTTTTTTTCAATCAATTAAATTTTTAATTGAATATTTTAATTGGAAAATTTCTCGTGAAATTTTTGCCTGTATATAAAAAAAATGTAATCTATCAACGCATAAATCATAGATGCATAGTTGAGAAACTGCAAAAAATTGATTTAGATTTAACTATTTCCAATATTTCTTTACTAACATTTTGCTCCTCCGCAGGGCAAATTTAAATATACCTATATGGGAACATAAACACTTATATATAACAACCAAAAAATTTGAAGGATATGTGATCAAAAATGTATATCTACAAATTGGTAAAGTGTATAATAAAGTCGGTCCCGCCATGTTAAACCACCCATTGTTTTGTGAGAGTGAAAGCAATAAATTGTTCAACAACTCTGAAATCTGAAGACGTCTCCACCTTCATCATATTTTGTAAATCTCATACAAGAAATGGTGATTATTGTGTGTTGAACGAAAGAGTTCCTCCTTACACTGAAAAAAATATTGTCGTGAGGCCAGATTGTATGTCCTTAAAATACGAATGCAAATTTTGCTTAGCATAGAAGATGCATTTCTATAATATATCATAAAGTTTTTTTTCCTTTTTCAAAAGTCCATAAACTTTTCAATGAAGTCGTATTGTCCTTATAATTAAGTGATTTGACTTAAAAATGGGTATCATAACATGAAAGAAAAATTTTTTGGGCTAAAGTCAACTTGATTTTAATAATTCAGAAAAATTCTTTAAAATTAATGAAATTGTCTTTAAATTTGTTGCCTTTTTGCATCTTCACTACAAAGCAAAAAATCGTTCAAAAATAGGACATGTTTTTCAACACTTTATTTTAAAGACGTTTTTTACTTAAAACATAGCATAAATTCTACTGGAAGTCGAGTCTGAATTTGGAAAATAAAATTGTCGTTAACACGTTTTTAAAGGACTTTGATAGCATGTAAAGAAAAAAAGCTGAAACAAGTATATACGGCCGTAAGTTCGGCCAGGCTGAAGCTTATGTACCCTCCACCATGGTTGCGGTAACGCTTGCCGAAGGCAATGTATCTTAAAACCTTCTACCACGTCTTCTAAATTTTAAGTAAGTCCATACGTGGTATATATTAAATTAAAAAAGACCGCTTAAATACGTTTGACAAAATTTTCTATAGAAATAAAATTTTAACAAAATTTTCTATAGAAATAAAGTTTTGACAAAATTTTCTATAGAAATAAAATTTTAACAAAATTTTCTATAAAAATAGAATTTTAACAAAATTTTCTATAGAAATGAAATTTTGACAAAATTTTCTATAGAAATAAAATTTGTGTAGATTATTTTTGGCTCGAGTGGCAACCATGACTATGAACCGATATGGACCAATTTTTGACCGATATGGACCAATTTTGAAATGGTTGTTAGCGGCCATATACTAACACGACGTTCCAAATTTTACCCGGATCGGATGAGCCAAGAGGCTCCGGAGGTCAAATCTGGAGAACGGTTTATATGGAGGCTATATATAATTATGGACCGATATGGAGCAATTCTTGCATGATTGTTAGAGACCATATACTAACACCACGTACCCAATTTCAACCGGATCGGATGAATTTTGCTCCTCTAAGAGGCTCCGGAGGTCAAATCTGGGGATCGGCTTATATGGGGCTATATATAATTATGAACCGATATGGACCAATTTTGGCATGGTTGTTAGAGACAATATACTAACACAACGGACCGACTTTCAATCGGATCGGATGACTTTTGCTCCTCTAAGAGGCTCCGGAGGTCAAATCTGGGGATCGGTTTATATGGGGGCTATATATAATTATGGGCCGATGTGGACAAGTTTTTGCATGGTCATTAGAGAACATATACTAACACCATGTACCAAATTTCAGCCGGATCGGATGAAATTTGCTTCTCTTAGAGGCTCCGCAAGCCAAATCGGGGGATCGGTTTATATGGGGGCTATATATAATTATGGACCGATGTAGACAAATTTTTGCATGGTTGTTAGAGACCATATACTAACACCATGTACCAAATTTCAGCCAGATCGGAGGAAATTTGGTTCTCTTAGAGGCTCCGCAAGCCAAATCGGGGGATCGGTTTATATGGGGGCTATATGTAATTATGGACCGATATGGACCAATTTTTGCATGGTTGTTAGAGCCCATATACTAACACCATGTACCAAATTTCAGCCGGATCGGATGAAATTTGCTTCTCTTAGAGCCTTCGCAAGCCAAATTTGGGGGTCCGTTTATATGGGGGCTATATGTAATTATGGACCGATATGGACCAATTTTTGCATGGTTGTTAGAGACCATATACTAACACCATGTACCAAATTTCAGCCGGATCGGATGAAATTTGCTTCTCTTAGAGCAATCGCAAGCCAAATTTGGGAGTCCGTTTATATGGGGGCTATACGTAAAAGTGGACCGATATGGCCCATTTTCAATACCTTCCGACCTACATCAATAACAACTGCTTGTGGCAAGTTCCACGTCGATAGCTTGTTTCGTTCGGAAGTTAGCGTGATTTCAACAGACGGACGGATATGCTCAGATCGACACAGAATTTCACCACGACACAGAATATATATACTTTATGGGGTCTTACAGCAATATTTCGATGTGTTACAAACGGAATGACAAAGTTAATATACCCCCATCCTATGGTGGAGGGTATAAAAACGAATAATTAAAATTTGCTAGTACACAAAACCCAAAAGTAAAAGAGAATTACGTCTTGAAAGTAGCCTTACTTGTATTCTCCGCTTCTTTGGCTCGGAATCAATACCAAAATTGTTAAAGTAAAGACAAAATCTTTGGAAACGAGCATGCTTTTTTTTCGGTGTATGGTCGTATTAGTTTTATTATCGCCATACTTAGAAGTGACCTTGAAATCATATATAATTCAAAAAATTTTCCACGAATTCTTGAAAACTTAGGATATTCTCCCTCAAGCAGCTCATAGGAAGATTCATTCAGTGAAGATTACACTTCAAGTTTCAATAGTCGTATCAAAGAAATGAAGGTGGTGATACCATCCACACAACACATTTGCCTTCAACCCTTATGAAGAAAAATGTGTTGTTTGTGAATGAAGCCCATGCATATGCTGCTTGGAGATAGACGCAATAATAGCATGGGGGTTTCCGGGCAATGAAATACTTTTAGCGAACCATTGTTGGTATCGGCTGTTGATATTGCAAATTTTTTTTGGGAATATTTCATCTTCTTCTCAGTGGCATGATGCAGGCTTCACGGTTTCCTTTTCTGTTGAAAGATTTTCCGACACTGTTTGTCTTATTGAATCAACAATGTTATCTTTTATGTTTATATTTCTCTAAAACGCTATTTACATCATTGCCAAGTGCGCATAAAGCTAACATCGCAGCAAGAATACACGATGGTATGTGAATTCGTAGAACAAAAAGAATTTTGAAGCATCCTTTGAAGCTTTATAGTGTGTAGAGTGTAGACATGAAACACTTCTTCGATATCACGAATTGATAAGACCATAAAAAGAATTTGGAATACATTAAGCAGCTTACATCGTAAGAGATATTCTGTGAAGTCTTAAAATTTAGTATCTCAAAATAGCAATTGCTAGTTTGGATTGGTTGACATTTAGGAGAACTAAGGAAAAGTTAAAGTCGGGTGAAGGGGCCTATATTAAATCAAACAACATTGTTGGTTCCGATAACTGTAACATGTCAGAGAATTCATCTCTCCCTTGGAGGAAACTGACTGTATTTCAGTGTTGCTTATCATCTTCTAACCTGTGATCATTATTGACAATTTTGCCAATAGAGCCCAATTCGTTGCACAGTGATATGAAATAAATAGGCTCATTACATTATATGTTATATCGAAAGTGAATCCATTAATATTTTTATACCCTCCGCCATAGGATAGGAGTATACTAATTTTGTCATTTCGATTATAGCACATAGAAATATGGGTCTCAGAACTCATAAAAAATATGAAATTCTGATTCGATATAGCGGCCTAACAAAGAGCGTCCCCGTAAAAGCTGTGCAAATGTTCTTTTTGGATCCGGATATGGTGCAAAAGCGATAAATTGGATATAGGCTTGTCATTTTCGCAATTTTCTTACACCGAAAAAAAGTGAACTGTTTTATAGGAAGAATAAACTAAATTTTACTCCACATTTTGAGTTTTCCACAAAGCGTTGTTAAAACCAGGAAATGTTAATTCCCTGTTGTACTTTTTAACTGCAGTTCACGAAATTACATCATCTCATAGAAGAAAAAATTAACTAAAAGTGAAGAAGAAAATCATTGGCGCCAAACCATGACCATTTTAACCATACAGTAGTTCATTCTTACTATTTTTGGGAATCGTACGAAAATCGTCATTTGTTTTAGTTCATATTGAACATACGTGTACGGTCATTGAACTATATACTCAGTAAGATTTCATTAAGCTGTGGCAAATTTCGATAAAAATAATAAAATTTAACTAAAAGCAAATAATTTTTTTCCAATAAAAATAAGTTAAATTTAGCGCTAAGTTTAACTACAGAAATTTTTTTCTGTGTAGAATGGATTTAGCATTTTTTTCGACAAAAATTAAGTAATTTGAACCATTTCATTAATTCTTACTCCGATTTTAACCTATTTAAAAACAAGTAAGGAAAGTCTAAAGTTGGGCTGGGCCGACTATATTATACCCTGCACAACTTTGTAGATCCACATTATCGAAACTATTTCAAATCCGTGAAATGTGTTGGGTGCTATATATAAAGTTTATGTTCCCATATACATTTATTTAAATTTGAATCGATTTGAACAAAATATGTTAGACTTCTGTAGACTTACAATTTTAGTCGGCTAATGCCCTGGGGTGGAACAAAATGTTAGTAAAAACAAGTATATACGACTGTAAGTTCCGCCAGGCGGAATCTTATGTACCCTCCACCATGGATTGCGTAGAAACTTCTACTAAAGACTGTCATTCACAATCGAATTACTCGGGTTGCGGTAACACTTGCCGATGGCAAGGTATCTTAAAACTTCGTAACACCGTCTTCTAAATTGTAAGTTATTCCATACGTGGTATATATTAAACTAAACAAGTATATACGGCCGTAAGTTCGGCCAGGCCGAAGCTTATGTACCCTCCACCATGGATTGCGTAGAAACTTTTTCTATACACTGCCATTCACAATCGAATTACTCGGGTTGCGGTAACACTTGCCGATGACAAGGTATCTTAAAACTTCGTAACACCGTCTTCTAAATTGTAAGTAAGTCCATACGTGGTATATATTAAATTAAAAAAGACCGATTAAATACGTATATAATTCAGTTTGACAAACTTTAGAAATAAAATTTTGATAAAATTTTCTATAGAAATAAAACTGTAACAAAATTTTCTACAGAAATAACATTTTGACAAAATTTTTTATCGAAATAAAATTTTTACAAAATTTTCTATGAAAATAAATTTGGACAAAATTTTCTATAGAAATAAAATTTTGACAAAATTTTCTACAGAAATAAAGTTTTGATAGATTATTTTTGGCTCGAGTGGCAACCATGATTATGAACCGATATGGACCAATTTTTGTGTGATTGGGGATCGGCTATATATAACTATAGACCGATATGGAGCAATTTTGGTATGGTTGTTAGCGGCCATATATGTTACTAAGACGGGGTTCCAAATTTGAACCGTATCGGATGAATTTTGCTTCTCCATGAGGCTCCGGAGGTCAAATTTGAAGAACGGTTGATATGGGGGCTATATATAATTACGGACCTATATTGACCATTTCTGTCATGTATGTTAGAGACCATATACTAACACCATGTTCCAAATTTCAGCCGGATCGGAAGAAATTTGCTTCTCTTTGAGGATCCGCAAGCCAAATCTGGGGATCGGTTTACATGGGGGCTATATATAATTAGGGACCGATGTGAACCAATTTTTGCATAGTGGTTAGAGACCATATACCAACACCATGTACCAAATTTGAACCGGATCGGATGAATTTTGCTCCTCCAAGATGCTCCGGAGGTCAAATCTGGAGAACGTTTTATATGGATGCTATATATACACAGTCTCACATAAATTTACGTACCCTTGAGGTTTTTAACTTATAACTAAACATGTTTCTTGTTGTTGTTTATAATCCAGACTAAAAAAATCTTCCTGAAAATTTACAAATACTTTGTTTTTCAAATTAATTTACAAAATCTGAAGCATATATATGCATATTTTATTATATTTTATTAATTAAAGAAAATACAATTTCTTAAACCGTATGTAAACTTGTGTAAGACTGTGTAATTATGGACCGATATGGACCAATTCTGGCACGGTTGTTAAAGATCATATACTAACACCATGTTCCAAATTTCAGCCGGATCGGAAGAAATTTGCTTCTCTTTGAGGATCCGCAAGCCACATCTGGGGATCGGTTTATATGGGGGCTATATATAATTATGGACTGATGTGGACCAATTTTTGCATAGTGGTTAGAGACCATATACCAACACCATGTACCAAATTTCAACTGGATCGGATGAATTTTGCTTCTCGTTGAGGCTCCGCAAGCCAAATCTGGGGATCGGTTTGTATGGAGGCTATATATAATTATGGCTCGATGTGGACCAATTTGTGCATGGTTGTTAGAGACCATATACTAACCCCATTTACCAAATTTCAGCGGGATCGGATGAAAGTTGGTTCTCTTAGAGGCTCCGGAAACCAAATTTGGGGATCGGTTTATATGGGTTCTATATATAATTATGGACCGATGTGGACTAATTTTTGCATCGATGTTAGAGACCATATACCAACACCATGTACAGCCGGCTCGGATGAAATTTGCTTCTCTTTGAGGCTCCGCAAGCCAAATCTGGGGATCGGTTTATATGGGGGCTATATATAATTATGGACCGATGTGGACCAATTTTTGCATAGTTGTTAGAGATCATATAACAACACCCTGTACCAAATTTCAGCCGGATCGGAGGAAATTTGCTTCTCGTTGAGGCTCCGCAAGCCAAATCTGGGGGTCCGTTTATATGGGGGCTATACGTAAAAGTGGACCGATATGGCCCATTTGCAATACCATCCGACCTACATAGAAATAGAAACTACTGGTGCCAAGTTTCAAGTCGTCTTGAGGGTATGAAAAAGGCCGATTAAATACCTATATAATTCAGTTTGCCATATTTTCTATAGAAATAAAATTTTAGAAAAATTTTCTATAGAAATAAAATTTTCACAACATTTTCTATAGAAATAAAATTTTGACAAATTTTCTATAGAAATAAAATTTTGACAAATTTTCTATAGAAATAAAATTTTGGCAAAATTTTCTATACAAACAAAATTTTGACAAAATTTTCTATAGTAATAAAATGTTGACAAGATTTACGATGGAAATAAAATTTTTGGTAGATTATTTTTGGCTCGTGTGGAAAGCATAATTATATGGACCAATTATTGTGTGATTGGGGATCGGTTTATACACCGAAAGAAAAAGCGTTCGTCACCTTGACGATTGAGTTTCATCAATGCGTTTTCGTCTATGCGATGAAAAGTTTCGTCCATGGGAGTATTTCGGTAGTCCACGTGACGAAATCAATCATCAAAGTCAATTTTTGTTCTTTTCATAGTTCGTCACATTGATGATCTAGTTTCGTCTATGAGACGAAATTATTTTCTTCCCGATTCAGCGAAAGTTAACCAAAATTAACATTTGATTTAAATTAATTTCGTTTATATGAAGTCCCAATATATGAAGTACACATATTAATAGAAATTGGACAAAAGTTTTAAGTGTTTTATTTTCATGATGTATAAAGGATGCTGGTTTTCGTCAATGCGATGAAAGAATCTTCAAATTGATGAAACACAGTTTTCTCTGAAATGTGTATCAAAAAATCTCAATGCTATATTGATGTTTGTAATTTTTCCATTAGTACTAAAGTGAAGCACCTAAAAGTCGAATCAATAGTCAATGTGACGAAACAGTGTTCAATGTGATGATAAAATTCATACGTTCTGTAGATGTGTGTTTATTTCTCTACCTAAAAAAACACACACACACAACCAAATACGCTTGCTACGTTTTGTTTCTAAAATAACTGTACACAGTTTTTATTAATGAGAGCTAAGTTATTTTTGTTGGGTATTTCATGCTCTCTCCACCTTAACTTAACTCAGACGAGTATTTGAGCAAACATTTGTTCACATGTTTGTTTTTAAATTGGCTTCCAAGACATATGAGAACAATAAAAGTTGTCAAATTGACGAAAATAGTAATCAAATAGACGAAAAGTTTCATCTACTCCGTTGACATGTACTCAAATACTAATGCAATAACACATCCATACGTAGTTGTGTGGTAGAAATATTGTTTTTTTTTCTGTGCGGTAAGAACAATTCAAATGGTTCCTATCAGTTGTTGAGTTTAGTCCAAAGTGTAAAGGTGGTCGCGCGTGCCGAAAATAAAGGGCTAATGATTAAAGATGTGAAAGTGAAAAGAAAAACAAAAATGTGAGTAAAAATAAAAAAAGCATGAAGTGTTATATATGGAAAAAAATTTCAACCAAAATGACGATTTTTTTGGTAAATTTATTTTTTTTATAACATTTATATGTTTATGAAAGTATTTCGAAATTTACAGATAAATGCCGCAACATTTTTCGTTCTGTGAAAACCGAATACGGATAAAGAAATTAAAGAACAAAGATGAATTGGATGAGCAAACAATTCAAAACGAAAAGGAACAGTTGGGCACAAAAAGGGTGAGTTAAATTTTGTTCTAAAAAGATCGAATATATTTTACAATAATTTAAAATTTCAATTTTTAAATTCTTCTTTATAATTTTTTTACTTCACAGGATGAACCCATAAAACTTTTCGTCCTTGGTGATCTAAACACTAATTAAGGTAACAGAATTTTTGTGTGTCTCGATGGTCAATTTATCAAAATCAACAGCTTTGGTAGATGTGTATGAAAAATTTTGTATACGTTTTTACTTCGTTCGTTGTACATATTTCAAATAAATAAAATTTATTTAATTAAAATAAAAAACAATATGGTTCTTTATTAAAAGTGTCGTAGAAAATATTTCTAATAATCAATTTATCAATTTGATGTTTACATCGTATTGATGAATCGATTACATCAAATTGATGAATCTATTACATCATATTGATGAATGGATTACGTAAAATTTAGGGAAAGAGTTCATCGCTATGACGATGGCGTTTGTAGCGATGACGAACGAGAATCGTACTTTTGAAGAATTGCATCATCGCATGGATGAAAGAGAATAATCGCAGATACGAAAAATATTATCACATAGATGAAATACATTCATCATCTGGACGTAACATAGTTGTATATGGGATGTAAATAAGTTCATCACAGGGATGAATTCAATTCATCGCTATGACGAAAAAATCGTCAATGGGATGAAATGTTACGTTAGCTCATTTTTGACGAAAAATTCGTCACCGTGATGTAAAGATTCATCCTCATGACGTACTTTTTCCTTTCAGTGTATGGGGGCTATAATTTATAATTATAAGTATAAGTTATAATTATCGACCGATATCTACCAATTTTCGCATGGTTGTTACAGACCATATACTAACGCCATGTTCCCAATTTCAACCGCATCGGGTGAATTTTGTTCCTCCAAAACGCTCAGGATCGGTTTATATGTTTAAAGAGCACATAAAACATCTTTGTGGATATTTCTACATTTTTAGACCAACACTTTTACACATAATAGTGCTTCTTGCTTCCTTTTACTTCTTAAAAATTGTGTTTCTCCCATTTCTTTTTCGCATTTTTCTAAGGTTAACTTGACTTTAATAATTTAGAAAAAATCTTTAAATTTAATGAAATTGTCTTTAAATTTGTTGTCTTTTTGCATCTTGACTACAAAGCAAAAAATCTTTCAAATATAGGACACGTTTTTCAACACTTTATTTTAAAGACGTTTTTTGCTTGAAATACAGCATAATTTCTACTAGAAGTCGAGTCTTAATTTGGAAAATAAAGTCGTCGTTAACTTGTTTTTAAAGGACTTTGATAGCATATGAAGAAAAAAAGCGGAAAAAGCGAAAAATTAAAATTTGCTTCCTAGAAGCAAGTGCACAAAACCCGATTTTAAAAGAGAATTGTGTCTTAAAAGTATCCTTACTTGTATTCTCCGCTTCTTTGGCCCGGAATCAATACCAAATTTTTTAAAGTAAAGACAAAATCTTTGGAACCGGGTATGTTTTTTTTTTAGTGTGTAGACTATCGGTACACTCCGTATTCAGCACACCTGTTTATGGTCCTAAGATACCTCTGGATTTCCAATTTCAGGCAAATTGGATAAAAACTACGGTTTCTATAAAAATTTGCCTGAAATTGGAAATTTGGAAGTATTTGAGGACCATAAGGAAGTGTGCCGAAAATGGTGAGTATCGGTCCATGGTCATGGGTTTCTAGAATCTGTAGTTTTTATCCAATTTGACTGAAATTGGAAATCTGGAAGTAGTTTAGAACCATTAAGGGGTGTGCCGAAAATGGTGAGTATCGGTCCATTTTTGATATAGCCCCATATGGAACGATCTTACGATTCTGTAGAATCCGCAGTTTTTATCCAATTTGCCTGAAATTTCACACCTAGAAATATTTTAGATGTATCGGTTCATTTTTTTATATAGCTCCCATAAAGACCGATCTCCCAATTTTACTCCTTGGTCTTCTAGAATCCATAGTTATTATCTAATTGGCCTAAAATTTCACATCTAGAAGTATTTTAGGACAATAAAGAGGTGTGCTGAAAATGGTGAGTATGGGTCCATGTTTTGGTAAAGACCGACTTCCCGATTTGAGGTCTTGGGCTTATAGAAGCCTTAGTTTCTATCAAATTTGCCTGAAATTGGACATTTAGTAGTATTTTAGAAAAATAAAGAGGTGTGCCGAAAATGGTATCGAATAAGTCGGTAGTTGCTGGATCTTTTAGGGTGAGGTTTTGATATAGCTATGGATTTTACTTCTAGTGTTTCTAAAATCCGTACTTTTTAACCAATTTGACTGAAATTGGAAATCTAGAGGTTTTTTAAGACTATAAATATATTGTGTATCGGTACAGTTTTTGATATAGCTCCCTTATAAACCGGCCCTCCGATTTTGGGTCTAGATTGTGTAGGTTTTTCAGAACCACAATTAGGAGTGCTGAATATTATGTGCATGCGTCCATGTTTTTGGGATAGCCCCCATAAGGTCGATCTCCCGATTTTACTTCATGTGATTCTAGAATCCATAGTTGTTATCCAATTTGCCTGAAATTGTGAATATACTGGTTTGTAGACGTGTACGTGTACAAGAATTATTTTTTATCGCTCCATTTAGTAGGGCCTCCGTATAAACCGATTTCACTTCTTGAGGGTACAGAAGGTGCACTGATGATGAAAATTGCTTGAAACTAGAGGTATGCACGTGACACGAAATCGTCGTGACTCACGAAAATGTTCGTGACTCACGCGTAAGTCGTGAGTCACGCTGATAGAAACGGCGTGAGTGAGCGTGAGTCACGTAAATAATTTCTTCGTGAGTGTGCATGAGTAACGAATTTCGGAAAAATACGCTCACGAAAATAATCCCGCCCAAGGACATAAAACGCTTACGAGCTGAATTTATTTACAATTTTAGTTACACATGAGATGGTAAAAGTTTTCAAACATATCCCTAAGGTAAATTACTCATAAAATTATTCGTGAGTCACGACATTTTCCGTGATGCACGATATTTTTCCTGAGCCACGGTACTTTTCGTGAGTCACGACATTTTCGTGCGTGAGTGTGCGTGAGTACAAATTTTCTATTCGTGATTGTGCGTGAGTAAGATTTTCCGTCGTGAGTGTGCGTGGGCGTGAATACAATATTACTCACGTGCATACCTCTACTTGAAACTGAATGTAAAATTCCAAGATTTGACTTCTCGTTCGCACTCGGCTATAAAAAGGAGGTCCCTTGTCATTGAGCTTAACATGGAATCGGGCAGCACTCAGTGATAAGAGAGAAGTTCACGAATGTGGTATCACGAATGTGAGACTGAATGGTCTAAGTGAGCCTGTTACATCGGGCTGCCACCTAACCTAACCTACTTCTTCCAAGAATTTAAATAATGGGGGTAAAAATCTACAGATTGTAGATTTCGAATCAATGCGATAATTCAGCATTTTGTTGCTCACTTACACGAGATATTAACGATTTCTCAAAAAGAAACAAATGGTTCTTATAAAATCTTTAAATTTATCTTCGGAAAGCGTACTGTTTGGACTGATCTGCTTGTGATAATATCTGTCTTCAAAACCCCCCCGGAAATTTTCAAACGAAACGTTTATATTTGATTCAAGGTGGTGGGTATTTAAGATTCGGCCCGGCCGAACTTACTGCTGTATATAATTGTTTTGTCATAGTGTGGAATGAGGCCGAAAGGTTATAAAAAATTAAACAAAAATATTCATCTCAAAAAATCTTCTACCTTTAAATAGCAGATGGCCTACTAGACTGATGTTTCCTTACTTGCTGTACTCCTGCAAAATATTTCATATGTTTTCTTGTTTACTAAAAGCTAAAAATTCAATTTATACAATGTCAACTCCAGTATAGAACAACATGGCAAATTAACGAATGCTTCCCTATTAAGTTTATTAAGTTGTATAATTCAATTAGGAAAATTTACTCTTGCAAAAAACAATCATTTAGTTTATAATGAAAACTGCAGATAATGCAACGATAGGTCCTCAAAGGAAAACTGCTTGTTTGTGATAAATAAATTTAAGCTAGCAAAGTAGGATAATTTATTAAATTAAATGAGAGTTACTTTAATAAACTACAGCTGCATTGTTTGGTAGGGATTAACAAAGTCTATTGAAAAGCAAAGACTGGCTGACGCTATACGAAGGAGCAGCTTCAATATACTAATCAACTTGCCAAAGTGCAATATTACTACTTATTATTAGCTTATGAAAAAGTTCTCATTAATATCTATTGGACTGAGTTGAAGTCCATACAAGGAAAAGTACAAAGAAAAGGACAATTTAAGCGAGCTCTACAAGCCGATAATAGCCAGGTCTAATTATCTTCTTTCGGAATTAAGTTTTAGATAAATGAAATCCCCATTTTGGATATAAAGTTTTGTCATTAACCCTTATACTACATTGAGGTAATTTGATGACCCATATCGTATTTTTCAACACCGTATATCTTGCCGTTCGAATATAATTAACAATCTCTAACACTCAGTGCATTAATTGGTAACATATGCTGAATTCATGCTGAGTAGTAAGAACTTTTAATTATAATCCAACAGTAAGAAATTCGGTGATGAAAAATACGACCTAATACCCAACGTAGTATAAGGGTTAAGGGAAAATATTTAATTTGTACAATAGCCTTTAATCTTTTTTTTCGTTTTTCTAAAATTTTACCTTTTTGAAAAAAAAAAAAAATCCCTTCTTTCAGTGTAGCTTAGAACTATATCAGCTTCTCTTGAAAACTCCTATTTACCCCTGTATCCTCTGCATCCATTTTAATAATCTTGGAAATGTACAGGCACGTAGTTTTTTACATTTTATTTGCCATCTCCTATTGCATTGAATTGAGAAAAATCTGGTTAAAATCCCATAACAAATTCCCTTAGCTTACCAAAGCTGTAATGGTCTGGATGAATTCATGTCTAGCTTCCCCAAAGTGATTATATTTAGTGACACAATAATTCCACTAAATTAAAAACTCTTTTAAATGTTGTTCTTTTTAATCCTGATGGGGTTGTTTATGCTCATTTTCACTTCGTTTTAATTGAGAACATGGGAAGTCCCTTCTTAACATTTTTCTTTCGAGACAAATTGTATTCGTCTGTCTATGTTACAACGGCTTCGAGTAAAGTGTATTTTACGCACACAACTGTCAGGAGTCTAATAAATGCTAAGAAAATAAAATCTTTGTTCTTAAGAACACACCGACAATATGCATTGCGAATAAGTTCACGAAGCAGGAATAATTTTTTTTTCTTTGCTTTCAAAACCAATTAGCTTCGCCATAGAATGAGGTGTATATTAACTTTGTCATTCCTCTTGTAATAAATTTTTGTTAAAATTTTATTCCTATAGAAATTTTTGCCAACGTTTGATTTCTATAGAAAATGTTGTCTAAATTTTATTTCTTTAAAAAATTTGTTAAAAATTATTTTTGTATAAAATTTTATCGAAATTTATTTTTATAGAAAATTTTGTTTTTTATAGAATATTATGTCAATATTTATTTTTATATAAAATTTTGTTAAAATTTTATTTCTATAGAAAATTTTGTCAAAATTTATTTTCATAAAAAATTTAGTCAAAATTTCTTTTCATAAAAAATTTTGTCAAATTTATTTTTATATAAATTTTTGTCAAAATCTTTTACTCCGTTGGTTAAGCTACACTTGTAGTTTAGTCAATGTATGGTTTTAAGCTACAATAAAAAACAACAACAATGCTTAAAGAACAAAACCAACAATAACAAAACAAAAAGAATGGAACATTTTTTTCTATAGAAATTTTTGTCAAAATTTTATTTCTATAGAAAATTTTGTCAACATTTTATTTCTATAGAAAATTATGTCAAAACAATGCTTAAAGAACAAAACCAAGAATAACAAAACAAAAAGAATGGAACATTTTTTTTCTATAGAAATTTTTGTCAAAATTTTATTTCTATAGAAAATTTTGTCAACATTTTATTTCTGTAGAAAGTTATGTCAAAATTTTATTTCTATAGAAAACTATGTCAAAATTTTATTTCTATAGAAAATTTTGTCAAAATTTTATTTCTATAGAAAAATTTTGTGAATTTTTTTTCTATAGAAAATTTTGTCAAATTTTTTCCTCTACAATTTTTTGTCAAAATTGTATTTCTATAGAATTTTTTTTTCAAAATTTTATTTCTTTAAAAAATTTTGTCAAAATTTTATTTCTCCAAAAATAATTTTGTCAAAATTTTATTTCTTTAAAAAATTTTGTTAAAATTTATTTTTATACAAAATTTTATTTATATTTCTATAGAAAACTTTGTCAAAATTTTATTTCTTTAAAAATTTTATTTCTATAGAAAATTATGTCAAAATTTTATTTCTATAGAAAATTTTTGTGAAAAATTTTTTTCTATAGAAAATTTTGTCAAATTTTTTCCTCTACAATTGTTGGTCAAAATTGTATTTCTATAGATTTTTTTTTTTCAAAATTTTATTTCTTTAAAAAATTTTGTCAAAATTTTTTTTTATACAAAATTTTGTCAAAATTTTATTTCTATAGAAAACTTTCTCAAAATTTTATTTCTTTAAAAAAAAAATTGTTAAAATTTATTTTAATATAAAAATTTTTATTTATTTATTTATTTACAAAATTAGACTTATAGTATAATATAAGAATAATATTACAATAGTAGCATTGGCTACAGAGGCCATCAGCTAATATATAAAATTTTGTCAATTTTGTTTGTATAGAAAATTTTGTTAAAATGTTATTTCTATAGAAAATTTTGTCAAAATTTTATTTCTATAGAAAATTTTGTCAAAATTGTATTTCTTTAGAAAATTTTGTCACAATTTTATTAAAATTTAATTTCTGTAGAAAATTTTGTGTAATTCCCTAAATCTTTAATGCAATTGTCGGTCGTTTCTTTAGATTGCTACCTTTATATTTTATTGAATCTGTAACCGACTGAGATCTATCGTTTAAGTGCCTTAAAAAATTAGACTCTCAGGCAATAGTCGACTAGTACTAATAAGAATAACATAGCTATGGTGGTGAATCCTGTCCAAGGAGCCGTGTCAACGTGTGATCGATCGAAATAATGTAACGTAATGTTGTTTCCTTATTAAGATTAGCTAATTTATTAAAATCAATCGCGAGGAAGATAAAGGTTGACACAATAACACCTGAAACATCACACATAAAACTCGTCATTGCAACTTACTATGTATCTATATTTTATGTGTAATTTTTATCCGCAATATCATCTTGCAGACTATAGAACTATTCCTATTTCTCAGTATTCTTTCACAAATTAAATAGAAAAATTCACTTTCACAAAACGACAGTAAAACCACGTCCCATAATCATATAAAAAATGTAAATTACTCCTTTTTAGGTTGATTTACCAAATTAAAATGTTTGCTAAAGAGATTAAAATTGTGTAAGATTTTCAATCACTTTACACTTGGACATCTGTATCGTATTAGTTTTTGGTTTAGTTGCGTGTGTTGTGTGTGGGTATATGCGATTGCATTCAAGTGGGTAAAATTTGCAGTGGTATTTGAGGTTTTTGTAAGACTCATTTGTTATTTGTGGTAACCGGAAATGTCTTACACTCTCTCAATGGGATTTATTTAACAAATGCACCGTAAAGAATTTTGGAAGGGAAATGTTTAAAAGAATTAAAAGCAGAATTCAATACTGTCATTAAAAAAAATCCCATATAATATTCAGCATTTACTCTGATGAGTAACAGTGGGGAGCGACGATCGGTCATTACGGTAGCCCATAAGCAGCGCTTGAATTGTACTGGATAATTGAAGGTATGAACATGTCTGATAGGATAATTTTATTATTGTATTAAATTTCTTACACTTCTAAGATTGAGATATGTCTACATATATAATAATTATTTAATTTTCCATTGTTATTTTTAACATCTAACATCCTACTCGATTCAAAACAAGTAGTATGTGGGAGATACCCCACATACATTTTCAGTTGATCTCTTTGACAAGTAAATCCTATCATTTCATTTGCTCACAAAGTGCATAAATAAGGTTAGGTTAAAGTGGCAGCCCGATTAAGTTTCGGGCTCACTTAGACTATTCAGTCCATTGTGATAAATTTTATCTGCATAAGCTGGAATGGTTTCTCATCGGATAAAACCAAATTCGGTAACTTATAAGTAAATCAACTCTTTGGCTCTTTTTTATACCCTTCATCATTACTATGGTATGGTAGAATATTTCGTATTTTTGACCCATTTTCAATAGGATTATATTCAAATGGACATAATATTTTACATAGAGACAAGATTTAAAATTCTATTTAAGTGCGTCAAATTTAATCCAATTCGGTTCCGATATAGAGAAACCATCCATTTATAGCTTACATATACTATATAAGGTGTATACATTCTTGATCAGGCTACAGACCTTACCAATGATGTAATCGTCCTGAAATTTTGCACAGATTCGTGTTTGTATTTGTAGAAAGCTCAAGTTCCAGGTTTTTATATAACCCCCATATAAACCGACCTACCGATTTGGGGTTTTGGCTTCTAGAAACCATAGTTTCTACCGATTTGACTGAAATTGGAAATTTAGAGATATTGTAGGAGTACCTATAGACCAATCTTCCGATTTCTCTTCTAGAGATTATAAAAACAGTAGGTTTTACCCGATTTTATTGAAATTGGAAATCTATTGAAATTTAAGGTCGAAAAATAGAAGTGCGGAATATGGTGTGTATCACTGCACATTTTGGTGTAGGCCCGTTATGAGCGAACTCCGATTTGTCTTCTAGGGCTTCTATAGATAATTTTGTAAAAATTTTATTTTTATAGAAAATTTTTGTCAAAATTCTATTTCCATAGAAAATTTTGTCAAAATTTTATTTCCATAGAAAATTTTGTCAAAATATTATTTCTATAGTAAATTTTGTCAACATTTTATTCCTATAGGAAATTTTGTCAAAATTTTATTTCTATAGAAAATTTTGTCAAAATTTTATTTCTATAGAAAATTTTGTCAAAATTTTGTTTCTATAGAAAATTTTGTCAAAATTTTGTTTCTATAGAAAATGTTGTCAAGCTTTTATTTCTATAGAAAATTTTGTCAAAATTTTATTTCTTCAGATAATTTTGTCAACATTTTATTTCCATAGAAAATTTTGTCAAAATTTTATTTCCATAGAAAATTTTGTCAAAATTTTATTTCTATAGAAATTTTGTAAAAATTTAATTTCCAAAGAAAATTTTGTTAAATTTTTTTTTATAGAAATTTTGTAAAAATTTAATTTCCAAAGAAAATTTTGTCAAAATTGGTTTTTATAGGAAATTTTGTCAATATTTTAATTCTACAGAAAATTTTGTCAAAATTTTATTCCTATAGAATTTTGTCAAAACTCTACTTCTATAGAAAATTTTGTCAAAATTCTACTTCTATGGAAAATTTTGTAAACATTTTTTTTCATAGAAATTTTGTAAAAATTGTATTTCCAAAGAAATTTTTTTCAAAATTTTATTTCTGTAGAAAATTTTGTCAAAATTTTATTTTTATAGAAATTTTGTAAAATTTTTTTTTCCGAAGAAAATTTTGTCAACATTTTATTTCTATCGAAAATTTTGCCAAAATTCTACTTCTATAGAAAACTTTTTTCAAAATTTTGTTTCTATAGAAAATTTGTCAAAACTCTACTTCCATAAAAAATTTTGTAAACATTTCATTTTTATAGAAATTTTGTAAAAATTTTATTTCTAAAGAACATTTTGTCAAAATTTTATTTCTATAGAAAATTTTCTCAAAATTTTATTTCTGTAGAAAATTTTGTCAAAATTTTTTTCCTATAGAAAATTTTGTCAAAATTTTATTTTTATAGAAATTCTGTAAAAATTTTATTTCCAAAAAAAATTTTTTCACAATTTTGTTTCTATAGAAAATTTTGTCAAAATTTTGTTTCTCTAGAAAATGTTGTCAAGCTCTTATTTCTATAGAAAATTTTGTCAAAATTTTATTCCTTCAGAAATTTTTTTCAAAATTTTATTTGTATAGAAAATTTTGTCAACATTTTATTTCTAAAGGACATTTTGTCACAATTTTATTTGAATGGAAAATTTGTCCAAATTTTATTTCTATAGAAAATATTGTCAAAATTTTATATCTGTATAGGATTTTGTCACAATTTTGTCTGTATAATAATTTTGTCAAAATTTTATTTCTATAGAAAATTTTGTTTCTATAGAAAATTTGGCCAAAATTTTATTTCTATAGACAATTTTATCAAAATTTTATTTGCATAGAAAATTGTGTAAAAATTTTATTTCCATAGAAAATTTTGTCAAAATTTTGTTTCAATAGACATTTTATTTCCATAGAAAATTTTGTCAAAATTTTATTTCTATAGAAATTTTGTAAAAATTTAATTTCCAAAGAAAATTTTGTCAAAATTGGTTTTTATAGGAAATTTTGTCAATATTTTAATTCTACAGAAAATTTTGTCAAAATTTTATTCCTATAGAATTTTGTCAAAACTCTACTTCTATAGAAAATTTTGTCAAAATTCTACTTCTATGGAAAATTTTGTGAACATTTTATTTTTATAGAAATTTTGTAAAAATGTTATTTCCAAAGATAATTTCAATGTTTTGTTTCTATAGAAATTTTTTGTCAACATTTTATTTCTATAGAAAATTTAGTCAAAATTTTATTTCTATAGAAAATTTTGTCAAAATTCTTCTTCTATAGAAAATTTTTTTCAAAATGTTGTTTCTATAGAAAATTTTTTCAAAATTCTACTTCTATAGAAAAGTTTGTGAACATTTTATTTTTATAGAAATTTTGTCAACATTTGATTTCTATAGAAAATGTAGTCAAAATTTTGTTTCTATAGAAAATTTTTGTCAACATTTTATTTCTATAGAAAATTTATACAAAAATTTATTTCTATAGAAAATTTTGTCAAAATTCTTCTTCTATAGAAAATTTTTTTCAAAATTTTGTTTCTATAGAAAATTTTTTCAAAATTCTACTTCTATAGAAAATTTTGTGAACATTTTATTTTTATAGAAATTTTGTCAACATTTGATTCCTATAGAAAATGTAGTCAAAATTTTGTTTCTATAGAAAATTTTGTCAAAATTTTGTTTCTATAGAAAATGTTGTCAAGCTTTTATTTCTATAGAAATTTTTGTCAAAATTTTATTTCTGCAGAAAATTTTGTCAAAATTTTATTTGAATGGAAAATTTTGTCAACATTTTATTTCTATAGAAAATATTGTCAAAATTTTGTCTGTATAGACAATTTTGTCAAAATTTTATCTGTATTTATAATTTTGTCAAAATTGTATTTCTATAGAAAATTTTGTAAAAATTTTATTTCTATAGAAAATAGTGTAAAAATTTCATTTCTATAGAAAATTTTTTGAAAAGTTTATTTCTATGGAAATTTTTTTCAAAATTATTTTTTTTCTATAGCAAATTTTCTCAAAATTTTATTTCTATAGCAAATTTTCTCAAAATTTGATTTCTATAGAACATTTTTTCAAAAAAATCACATTTAATAGCAGCTTATAATAGTGTATGTGGGGCGTACTTTGAGGGAAGACACCCTGCTTTTACCAGGTGTATGTAGGTAATTTGATTCAGGAAATGAGTAGAAAAGTTTTATTCTGAGTACATTTGTATAATTTTTTTTAATGTAGCTCATATTAAATTGTTTGTATTTTCTACATTTTATATAAAAAACAAACAGAATTTACCAAAAAATTAGTGCTTATTCAGAAATAGAATTTTAAGTAATTCAAAAAAAAAAAAGCAAAATTTCAGAAATATTTCAATTTTGAAATTGCAAAACAACCATGGGAATTTTACTTTCATTTTCAGGAACACGACTTTGGAAAAATATATGACGTGAGACAATAAAATGAAATTCTTGTTACGGAACGGACTATAGAAAAAATCTTCATTTTTAGCAGTGTTTATCTAATGATGTTCAATTCATCGGAATGGCAATTCATTACATGTGTTGGTGTAATCGTACTACTATATTCATATCTATGTAGTTGTATGAGTATATTGCATTCCTTTAACAGCTGTTAATTCATGTTGCTTATTTAAGGCTTCCAGCAAATCCATTTCAATGTGATAGTATCTCCCTTTTTGGTTTCTTCTCTCTATCTTCAAAGCATTTAATACCAAAGAATGTAATTTAGTCACACAATTCTAATGTATGTTACCATTGTTGTTGGTGTGGTAATGACGCTTGGACTCTTTCAGTATCAGTCTGGGCCACTCTTTCAATTCCTACGGCTATAGGGGTAGTTTCAACATCACTTTGGATAATTTGTACAAATCCTCAGACCACAAAACTAAAGATCCACTGATGCAAACAAATTACATTTTAGAGACAAACGGAGAGCGTATACCCATTTACCAATCTGCTTTATCCGCAAAACGCATCTGTGGAAGTAAATTTACCGAAGCAGTCAACCAGCAGGAGTTGGCATTTGAATAAGATTCCATTGACACTCGAGATAAATGCTGGGAAATATTTTATCGCGGAGCTAGATTATGCAATGAAGCATTGAAATTTTGTTGGTCTAAATTTTCTAGAATGAAAATTAAGGGTGGGATGGCCATCAAAAATATGTATCTGTATCAAAATATGGAACGATATAACCGTAATTAGCATAGTTTTTAACTGACCTAAAATCTCTCTAAATTTCCCATTTCAAGCAGATTGAATAAAAATTGAGCAAAAAAAAAAAAAAAATAAATAAATAAATAAAAATGAAAGATCAGTATATATGCTATATTGAAACAGGGACCATTATAAACCTAATTTGGTTCTCTCGAGTTTAAATTTAAGGCAAATCGGATGAAACCTGCGACTTCCACGCCATCAAGAATTCAAATAATGCGATCAGTCTATAAGGAGGCTATAACGAAACAGGGATTGATGTTGGCCATGCCTACTATTGCTCCTCACTGCCCTATGATGTCCATACCCTCAAGAAGTCAAATAGAGAGATCGCGCTATATGGCTATATGGAACAACTATATCGGACTTAAGTGAATCAAAAAATATTATTGTTTCCTTAGAAAACTTTTCGTCAAATTACATGAAAATACAAATATAGAATCTCACATGGATTTGATGACAGATAATCTGTCAAGCAAACATACAGTGACTCACACGTCTAACCGGACGCTACCAACTTTAGGTTTAATTTTATCAAGTCTCTGTGAAAAATATAGATTTATGGGTAAAATGATATACCAAAACAAGTATATATTTACGCCAGTAAGTTCGGCCAGGCCGAATCTTATGTACCATGGATTGCGTAAAAACTTCTACTAAAGACTGTCATGGACAATCGAATTACTTGGGTTGTGGTATCTTAAAACTTCTTAACATCGTTTTCTAAATTGTGAGTTAGTCCATATGTGGTATGTATTAGACAATACGTAGAGAGCCAGAATTGAAATATGAGGGTCGCTTATATGGCGGCTATATACAATTATGAACTTGATATGGACCAATTTTTGTGTGATTGGGGATCGATTTATCTGATGGCTATATATAACTATAGACCGATATGGACCTAGTTAGACATGGTTGTTAACGGCCATATACTAGCACAATGTACCAAATTTCAACTGACTCGTATGAAATTTGCTCCTCCAAGAGCCTCCAAAACCAAATCTCGGGATCGGTTTATATGGGGGCTATATATGATTATGGACTGATATGGACCACTTTTGGCATAGTTGTTAAATATCATATACTACCACCACGTACCAAATTTCAACCAGATCGGATGAATTTTGCTTCTCCAAAAGGCACCGGAGGTCAAATCTGGGGATCGGTTTATATGGGGGCTATATATGATTATGGACTGATATGGACCACTTTTGGCATAGTTGTTAAATATCATATACTACCACCACGTACCAAATTTCAACCGAATCGGATGAATTTTGCTTTTCCAAGAGGCTTCGGAGGTCAAATCTGGGGATCGGTTTATATAGGCCTATATATAATTATGGACCGATTTCGACCAATTTTCGCATGGGTGTTTGAGGCCATATATTAACAACACGTACCAAATTTCAACTGAATCAGATGAATTTTGGTCTTCCAAGAGGATCCGGAGGTCAAATCGGTTGTGATCGGTTTATATGGGGGCTATATATAATTATGGACTGATGTGGACCAATTTTTGCATGGTCATTAGAGACCATATATTAACACCATGTACCAAATTTCAGACGGATCGGATGAAATTTGCTTCTCTTAGAGGATTCGCAAGCCAAATTTGGCGGTCCGTTTATATGGAGGCTATACGTAAAAGTGGACCGATATGACCCATTTGCAATGCCATCTGACCTACATCAGTAACAACTACTTGTGCAAAGTTTCAAGTCGATAGCTTGTTTCGTTCGGAAGTTAGCGTGATTTCAACAGACGGACATGCTCAGATCGACTTAGAATTTCACCACGACCCAGAATATGTATACTTTATGGGGTCTTAGAGCAATATTTGGATGTGTTACAAACGGAATGACAAAGTTAATATACCCCCATCCTATGGTGCAGGGTATAATAAAGGAAATTTTGTTTATTATTCTATTATAAAGCAAATAGTCACAAAACGGCCACTCTTAATGTATAAGTTTTAAAAATGTAACAAAACATATCCTTTAGCAAATATTACAGCTTTTAGTCTCTTTGGTGAGGACACAAGATTTTTGCAAATTTGAGGATCCATATTGATCGATGCTTCCAAAATGGATGACTTGAGCTCCTTGACATTGGGCATTCCTTTGGTAAATTTTTCGTCCAATTTCATGCCAAACGTGCTCGATAATATTGAGATTGTGTATAATAATAATAAATTATCTCTATTTTGCACATATATATCATATATTTTAATTTGAAGTTGCACGCGTCCGGTTAGACATGTGAGTCACGGTATATACCAACATAGAAATCGGGAGACTAAACACATGGCAGCTTTACCAAAACATGGACCCATTCACACCATATTCGCTACACCTATTTATCTGATAAAAGTGGTGGTGTCTAAAAGTCAAATCGGGAAATCGGTCTATATGGGGGTTTATCAAAATCGATCGATACGCTCCATAATAGGCTTACTTTTGTGTGGTCATAACATAGTTGATTTTGATTTTGAATTTCAGGCAAGTCAACACACTTTCGTGGTCAAATCTGGAGATTGGTCCACATGAAGCAAATACGAAAAAATGAACCGAAATACACCATATTCGGCGTACTTATGCGTAGAACCAAACTATCTCCAGAATTTGGATTTTCGGGTAAATAGTATAAAAATGTCGCTGTCTAGAAGCCCCAGAAGTCAAATCAGGAGAAAAGGTTATATGGGGGCAGTACCAAACCGTGGACTAATACACACTATATTCGACACATTTATGAACCAAATGTGTTGATTTAGAATTTCAGGCAGATCGGATAAAAGTTCGGATGTCTAGACGCTCAAGAAGTCATGAAGATAGGGCTATATGGAGGCTAAACTACACTCACCATATTCGGCACAATGAGTAATGGACCCAAAATACTTCTAGATCTTTAATTTCAGGTAAATCGGAAAAAATTGCGTTGTCTAGAAGCCCAAGAAGTCAAATCAGGAGAATGGGCTATATGTGGCCTATGTCAAAACTTGGACCGATACACACCATTTTCGACACACTTATTGTGATCCTAAAATACCTCTAGATTTCCAATTTTAGACAAATCGAAGTAAAATCGGGAGATCGGTCTATAAGAGGGCTATTTCAAAACATGGAACGATACACACAATTTTCGGCACATCTATTGGAATGACAATGATACGGTCAAAATTTGGTCAAGGGAAAACGCGTGTAAATCGGTGAAATCGTTTATTTAAAAAATCAAATTAAATTTCTTTTTCAAGTTCAATTAGCATAAAATTCAGGAAAAATATTCAGTTAGGCTTTCGCTTTTCCAAATCCGAATTGCCGGGCCTCACGCTTGACACCTATCATCAGATTTTGTACAGCCACCTTGTCCACCTTCTTTGCCGCAGAAAGCCAGTTTGCCTTGAACTGCTGCTCGTCCTTAGCAGTTTTTTTGGTGTTCTTTAGGTTCCGCTTGACAATAGCCCAGTATTTCTCAATTGGGCGGAGCTCTGGCGTGTTGGGAGGGTTCTTGTCCTTGGGAACCACCTGCACGTTGTTGGCGGCGTACCACTCTATGGCCTTTCTACCGTAATGGCAAGATGCCAAATCCGGCCAAAACCGTGTTTCTTCAGGAAAGGCAGCAGACGTTTATTCAAACACTCTTTCATGTAAATTTCTTGGTTGACAGTTCCGGAAGCTATGAAAATGCTGCTTTTCAAGGCACAGGTACAGATGGCTTGCCAAACCAGATATTTCTTTGCGAACTTTGACAGATTTATATGCTTGAAAATATCTGCTACCTTTCCCCTTCCTTTTGCCGTAAAAAACTCCTGTCCCGGAAGCTGCTTGTAGTCGGCTTTGACGTAGGTTTCGTCGTCCATTACCACAAGTCAAACTTCGTCAGCATCGTCGTGTACAGCCTCCGGGATCACGCTTTGGTCGTCGTATTTTGTTTATCATCGCGATTTGGAGTCACTACCTTCTTGTAAGTCGATAGTCCGGCTCGTTTTTTGGTTCGATGCACGGTTGTAGACGATACACCCAGCTTATTTGCAGCATCTCGGAGAGAGAGGTTAGGGTTTCGCTTGAAACTACCGGCAACTCTCTTTGTCGTCTCAGCGGCTTCCGGTTTTCGATTTCCCCCGATCCAGACTTCCTGGCTGTCGACAAACGTTCCCCAAACACTTTAATTACATTTGTAACGGTTGATTTGAAAACTTTTAGCGATTTTGCCAGCTTTGTGTGCTAGTAGCTCGGATTTTCGCGATGCGCGAGCAAAATTTTGATACGCTGCTCTTCTTGCTTGGACGGCATTTTGACAACTGAAGAGTGAATTCCAAAATCAAGATAGGAGCAACATTCTACACACAGACACCTTCAAAATGAGGGGTGTTCAGATTTTTTAAATGCAAAATTGAAAGAAATACGTCAAATTTATATTTACCAAATTTTGACCGCATCACCCTTTACCGCCATTCTGTGGTGGCGGGTATAAAAATATGCCATATAAATCAAATATTACGCTGCTCTTTGTGAACTTAGAATACCTCTAGATTTTAAAAATGAAAGAAAATCGGACAAAAATAGCTTTGCTTTGATGCTCAGGAAGTCAAATTTGTGTGGCTTATATATATTGCAACAAATTTTAGGTTTCTAGCACTTCTAAACCCCTCGTCTGATAGCTGACATATTTACTCCAGTGAGAGTTGCATCACTCCCAAAATGTGCACTAAGCAGATGTTAAAACACCAGAAATGACCCGAAAATTGTAGGTTAGATTTGATGGAAATCCAGTGGTAGAAAACTTGTTTTTCAGCTGAACATATCGCAAGGATTCATACAACAGATATTGAAAAATGAGCGTGAACGAATTCCATTGAAATTCCAAATTCCATGGAAATCGGTATTTCCTTGTAACACATGGCAATGACAAACTTATTATAGCCCCATCACCATCTTATGAAAGTAGGTGTAAAACCAACTACATGTTTCTTTAATTTTACTTAAATATATTAATTATACAAAAATGGAGTGTTTTAATGCTGTTGAACGTTACCCATTTTTGATGCTTCCTTTTATTAGGAAAATTACATTAATTGGCTTGGGGCATTATAATTTTTGGTTTACGCAATGTAATATTTTCATTTAATTTTGTTCGAGTTTAAAATAATATTTAGCTTAGATCTCCTCTGGGTTATATTTCTTATTGCATCCTTTTACATTTTATTTCTTGATACAGTCAAAGAAAGAAAGAAAGAAATTGGCGGTTTCGGTGTTGTATTTTATGCTTGAATCAAATGCATTCTTTTCCAGTTTCACTCGTATATTTGCACTTAAACAATTACAACGGATGATGGTGGAGGCAAAAGCAAATCTATGAGGTTACTGTGTGTGTGTGTACTGAACTCACCATCTCTTTTGAGAGGCAAACACACGCACACACACACACACACATACACTCATATACTTCACTACAAATATCAAAATCAACTGAATTGTAGTAGTAGCAGTATTGAAGGAGTTAAAATAGGGTCCAAGAAATATTGCTTTGGCACTCTAGAGCTTGTGGTCTACCAATTGAAAAGGGTTCGTTGCCTAAGAGCTCTTTTGCACTCACCACACAGTGGGTTGTGAGTTTCTTACCATTTTTTAAATGAATCATGTAATTGAAATTGTACTGTAGTTTTTTCTTTACTACAAAAAAAGCGATACTCATCCATTAAGATATATTTCAGTACATTATCGTACACTGGGCAGATTGATTTATGGCAATTTGGTTAAATAAAGGAAATATAAGTCAATTTTATAACTTAATTCTGTATTAATCTTAATTTTAAGTTTTAAAAGTTCCCCGCTCTAGCCACGCTTTTTCATATGGGGGTTAAAATTGTCGTTTATGTTAACCTTCCATGGTTGCGTATAAGCAATGACTGCATTTATCATAATGCGTATACGTCACAGTGTCCATCTAGCTTTCATTCCTTTGTAGCCATATATGCAAAACGAATACATACCACGATGTAACGACCATTTATGAATGGAATGTAACAAAGCGCTATGGTAAAAGCAACGAACGATAATTGCACACTATACAAGTGTGATGTGGAGGCATAAAAATTAAATTAAAAAAAAAACAATTTCGATGATTCTCTGCAGGTACAGTAAGTACTATAGAAGATTACATTCTGCCATATTCAGTTAATATTCAGGGTTTTATGGCCAAATTTTGGAAAATTGTGTGATACACATATGCGGTAGCTATATCTAAATCTGAACCAATAAAATTTCGCATATATAAAGGGTACTAACTATTTTGTGGTAAATTTGAAGACAATCGTTTAGTAAATATGCTCAGACATATTTATGGGGCATCCGTGTTGCCAGTATTTTTCGGGCTCTTGTCCCCAAAATAAGACGCTTTCATCCCCAAAAATCCCCAATTTAATTTAAAATTCCCCACAAAAATCCCCAATACCGTGTTTGGCAAGTTTTTTGAAAAAAGAAATAGGCTCTGGATTACGATTTCAAAATCCAAAAAATTAGACGGGTGCTCAAAATATTATCTGATACAATCCCTCATCAGAGAAAAAAATATGAGTTATGAATCAAATAGTTCTGAATAGCTAAGAAATAAAATTGGGTGATCGACCAAAAGGCGTTGTTGTCCCCATATGAACTCTATTATATGTTTTATATACATTTTCCAAATCAGTGATGGATGCAGGTGAGGGGCCAACACTTCGACCCAAGTCCTTACGAAATAATTTCACAATAGTAAATAATTTCTTAGAAACAAAGTAAATTGTAAAGTAGCTCTTGGAATATAATTTTTTTCATATTGTGAAGATTCTCTGTACTTCTTTGAGCCCCTTTTTAAGCATTTAGAAGTAAAGAATTTCATATAAACCATAACTCAAAACCTAATTTGTTATACTGATGAGAATTCCCCACAAAAATCCCCAAATTTGTGGAAATTCCCCATCAAACCCCCCCAAGTCCCCAACTCAAAAATTTTGTCCCCATCCTCGAAAAAATATCCACGATTTGGGGAAAGATCCCCAATACTGACAACACTGTGGGGAATATATGTATATAAATTCGATCCTATTTTTCCAAGTTCAATAACGTTCCAAATATACCAAATCAATTTAATTTTGAATCAGAATCAATTTAATTTTGCGACCGGTATCCTGCGAACTACAAATACATGGACAGACGGACGGACACCAAGGGCTGTATCGACTCAGGAGGATTCTGGGTCGATCGATATATATGTTTTTGTTGCATCTAAAATCAATAGTTGTGGTAGGCACATTTTTTGGCAGATCAAAGACATTATTCCCAGCAACATGTCGTTTAGGGTATACAAAAAGCAAAAATTTAAATAAATAAAATTTTCCTTACTTCTGCGACTTTCATCTCTAACCAGCAAAGAAGGAGTCACCAAAAAAATTAATGAAAATGTTCTTTCTGGATTCGGAAGGGGTGCAGAAGTGATGAATTTAACATGGGCTTGTCATAGGACGGAAGTCCTCCATTTAAACAGCAGTTGCACTGAATTTGCATCACTTCTTTATGTGTGATCCGCATTCAATGTTTTGGATGTAAATTAAAAAATTCTGTAATATTTTGTCAAATAAAGAATTTTTATAATTTTTAATGGATTCTAACGCTTGTCGGAAACGTTTGACCTCAAATATTTTCAAAAATTCACAATTTTTATACCCTCCACCATAGGATAGGGGTATATTAACTTTGTCATTCCGTTTGTAACATATCGAAATATATTCTGGGTCGTGGTGAAATTCTGAGTCGATCTGAGCATGTCCGTCCGTCCGTCCGTCTGTTGAAATCACGCTAACTTCCGAACGAAACAAGCTATCGACTTGAAACTTGGCACAAGTAGTTGTTATTGATTTAGGTCGGATGGTATTGCAAATGGGCCATATCGGTCCATTTTTACGTATAGCCCCCATATAAACGGACCCCCAAATTTGGCTTGCGATTGCTCTAAGAGAACCAAATTTCATCCGATCCTGCTGAAATTTGGTACATGGTGTTAGTATATGGTCGCTAACAACCATGCAAAAATCAGTCCATATCGGTCCCATATAAACCGATCCCACGATTTGACCTTCGGAGTCTCTTGCAGGAGCAAAATTCATCCGATCCGGTTGAAATTTGCAACGTGGTGTTAGTATAAGGCCGCTTATAACCATGCCATAATTGGTCCATATCGGTCTATAGTTATATATATAGAAAACATTGTCAAAATATTATTTCTATAGAAAAATTTGTTCTAATTTTATTTCTATAGAAAATTTAGTCAAAATTTTGCAAGAATTGGTCCATATCGGCCCATAATTATATATAGCCCCCATATAAATCGATCCCCAGATTTGTCCTCCGGAGTCTCTTGGAGGAGCTAAATTCATCCAATCCGGTTGAAATTTGGAACATGATGTTAGAATGTGGTCTCTAACAAACACTCAAGCCAAAAATACTCTATCAAAATTTTATTTTTATAGAAAACATTGTAAAAATGTTATTTCTATAGAAAATTTTGTCAAAATGACAGATGGACTTCATTATGTCGTCTTATAATTTCGCCATGAATAAAAAATATTCGGAAATCAATATTTCGACGTGTTACAAACGGAATGACAAAACTTGTTATACCCCCATCACTATCCGGTATAAAAATGTCAAGGATATATCCTTCTACTCCATCTGACTCTACCTCAAATTAATTTTCTCTGTCCTCAATAAATTCCTAATTTAATGAAACTAAAAATCATTTCTCTTTGGAAATTCTGTAAACTCTAAATATAATTTCACAAGAATGTAATCACAGTACATAATAAATAGCATTATATCTCGATATACCTCTAATATCAACTGCAACATCATTCTCTGTTGGGACCAACAAAACTCACAAATTTGCTATTTTTGCCTTTTACTGAAATTGCACCAGAGCACCATGTAGATCCTATTTAGATAAATTTGTAATAAATATTTTTCTCCATCGTAGTTTGGGTGGCCAAAGAAGGCAAAGAGAAAAGGAGTGTATTCTCTAAATGTGATTTTTTACTAAATAGAAATAAGAGTTTTCTTGTAACTCTATTAAAGTGCTCAAACCAAAAATGGGAATTTTTTTCTTGGTTTTCTACATTCCTTCGGTAAATTGGTAAAGCTGACACACAAACACCGAGACACAGTGCTCACTCTCACTTGGAGTAACACACTAAATAGTTTAAAATCGGATGGTGGATAAGAGTATCATAAACCATTGTGGACGATGCCATACTAACAAGTAAAGCTATCAACCAGTCAACCAAGGAAACGAAGAACTATGTGAATGGGATAAACCAAAATGTAGGACACTACCAAACTAAACACGAATGGCACAGAAACCAACAAACCACTCCAAAGCTATGGTCATTATATATTGTAGTATTACATTTAAAGCAAATTAAAGATTTATATACTCCGGCACGCACAGACCAACTACTACTTCTGCCTTATTGGGGAAATGAACAAATCTTCTACTTAGTAACAGAGTGCAAAACAAAGATCATTGACATAAAAAGGCTTTTTTAATCAAGGCCTTTTATCGCTATTACAAATAAATGTATATGCTTTGGAGTCTGTATTTTAGAATGCGATTGGAATAACTGTCCTTGACTACCTTCGAAAAGAAAAGACAACGACTATCATGTGACTGAACCATATGAAGAATGTAATTCCCGGTAGGGGTTTTCATTTTGATAAAACAAAAATGCTACTTCCGGTACAACATTCGGTATCAGGTGTCAGTGATGACACCATGAATTAGGTTTCATTTCCCTTCGAATTAGGTTTTGATTCCCCCTCGAATCTCTCACACTCTTAAGAAAAAGAAATGTCATCAAACCATCAAATGTAGGGGTGATTACTGAAACTGATGTTTAGGCTGTTGCATAGATAAATCACACTATAAATATGCCTGATATAATCTGAGTATTATAAATTAAATTATGTTGAAAACAAATAAAAATGAATTTTTCACAAAAAGAAAAAAAAAAACATTGTTATGCCGGAAGGATCGCTTTCACATTTAATCATTTGTAAAGGTAAACTATACTCTACTAAATCAGAGGAGTGAATACGGGCGGGAATATTAAGCGATAGGGATAGGATATAGATAGGGATAGGATAGGGATAGAATAGGGATAGGATAGGGATAGGATAGGGATAGGATAGGGATAGGATAGGGATAGGATAGGGATAGGATAGGGATAGGATAGGGATAGGATAGGGATAGGATAGGTATAGGATAGGGATAGGATAGGGATAGGATAGGGATAGGATAGGGATAGGATAGGGATAGGATAGGGATAGGGATAGGATAGGATAGGATAGGATAGGATAGGATAGGATAGGGATAGGATAGGGATAGGATAGGGATAGGATAGGGATAGGATAGGGATAGGATAGGGATAGGATAGGGATAGGATAGGGATAGGATAGGGATAGGGATAGGGATAGGATAGGGATAGGATAGGGATAGGATAGGGATAGGATAGGATAGGATAGGATAGGATAGGATAGGATAGGGATAGGATAGGGATAGGATAGGATAGGATAGGATAGGATAGGATAGGATAGGATAGGGATAGGATAGGGATAGGGATAGGGATAGGATAGGGATAGGATAGGGATAGGATAGGGATAGGATAGGATAGGATAGGATAGGATAGGATAGGGATAGGATAGGGATAGGATAGGGATAGGATAGGGATAGGATAGGGATAGGATAGGGATAGGATAGGGATAGGATAGGTATAGGATAGGGATAGGATAGGGATAGGATAGGGATAGGATAGGGATAGGATAGGGATAGGATAGGGATAGGGATAGGATAGGATAGGATAGGATAGGGATAGGATAGGGATAGGATAGGGATAGGATAGGGATAGGATAGGGATAGGATAGGGATAGGATAGGGATAGGATAGGGATAGGATAGGGATAGGGATAGGGATAGGGATAGGATAGGGATAGGATAGGGATAGGATAGGATAGGATAGGATAGGATAGGATAGGATAGGGATAGGATAGGGATAGGATAGGATAGGATAGGATAGGATAGGATAGGATAGGATAGGGATAGGATAGGGATAGGATAGGGATAGGATAGGGATAGGATAGGGATAGGGATAGGATAGGGATAGGATAGGGATAGGATAGGGATAGGATAGGATAGGGATAGGAATAGGATAGGGATAGGATAGGGATAGGATAGGATAGGATAGGGATAGGATAGGGATAGGATAGGGATAGGATAGGGATAGGATAGGGATAGGATAGGGATAGGATAGGGATAGGATAGGGATAGGATAGGGATAGGATAGGGATAGGATAGGATAGGATAGGATAGGGATAGGATAGGGATAGGATAGGGATAGGATAGGGATAGGATAGGGATAGGATAGGGATAGGATAGGATAGGATAGGATAGGATAGGATAGGATAGGATAGGATAGGATAGGATAGGGATAGGATAGGATAGGATAGGATAGGATAGGATAGGATAGGATAGGATAGGATAGGGATAGGATAGGGATAGGGATAGGGATAGGATAGGGATAGGATAGGGATAGGGATAGGATAGGGATAGGATAGGGATAGGGATAGGATAGGGATAGGATAGGGATAGGATAGGGATAGGGATAGGAATAGGATAGGGATAGGATAGGGATAGGATAGGATAGGATAGGGATAGGATAGGGATAGGATAGGGATAGGATAGGGATAGGATAGGGATAGGATAGGGATAGGATAGGGATAGGATAGGGATAGGATAGGGATAGGATAGGATAGGGATAGGATAGGATAGGGATAGGATAGGGATAGGATAGGGATAGGGATAGGATAGGGATAGGATAGGGATAGGATAGGGATAGGATAGGGATAGGATAAGGACAGGATAGGGATAGGATAGGGATAGGATAGGGATAGGATAGGGATAGGATAGGACAGGATAGGGATAGGATAGGGATAGGATAGGGATAGGATAGGGATAGGATAGGGATAGGATAGGGATAGGATAGGGATAGGGATAGGATAGGATAGGATAGGATAGGATAGGATAGGATAGGATAGGATAGGATAGGGATAGGATAGGGATAGGATAGGGATAGGATAGCGATAGGATAGGGATAGGATAGCGATAGGATAGCGATAGGATAGTGATAGGATAGGGATAGGGATAGGGATAGGGATAGGATAGGATATGGATAGGATAGACAGAGGATAGGGTTGGGATAAGGAGAGGCTATCGATAGGATAGGGATAGGGTGGGCTAGAGAGAGGGTGGGGATAGGATAGACAGAGGATAGGGATAGGATAGGGGTGGGATAGCGATATGATGTGTATAGGATAGACAGAGGATGGGCTGGGATGAGGAGAGAAAATCGATAGGATAGGATAGGATAGGGATAGGATAGGGATAGGATAGGATAGGATAGGATAGGATGGGATAGGGATAGGGAGAGGGATAGGGATAGGATAGGGATAGGATAGGATATGATAGGATAGGATAGGGATAGTATAGGGATAGGGATAGGGTAGGGATAGGATAGGGATAGGATAGGGATAGGATAGGGATAGGATAGGGATAGGATAGGGATAGGATAGGGATAGGATAGGGATAGGATAGGGATAGGATAGGGATAGGATAGGGATAGGATAGGGATAGGATAGGGATAGGATAGGGATAGGATAGGGATAGGATAGGGATAGGATAGGGATAGGATAGGGATAGGATAGGGATAGGATAGGGATAGGATAGGGATAGGATAGGGATAGTATAGGGATAGGATAGGGATAGGTAGGCTAGAGAGAGGGTGGGGATAGGATAGACAGAGGATAGGGATAGGATAGGGGTGGGATAGCGATATTATGTGGATAGGATAGACAGAGGATGGGCTGGGATGAGGAGAGAATATCGATAGGATAGGGACAGAATTGGGATGTGTTAAGAATAGAACATAGCATAGAGATAGGAATAGTAAAGGGATTGAATAACGTTAGCATGGGTATCAAATAGGGATTGAAAAGAACGATAATAGGAATTGGATACGAATAGGAAAGGTAGGGATATAATACCAGCAGGATAGGAATACGATTGCGTTACGGATGGAGCAAGGATAAGATGGGATTGGGGTAGGGATAGGAATACAAGTAAGATAGCGGTTGGATAGAATAGGGTGAGAATAGCAGTAGGATAGAGATGGCATAGAAATACAATAAGAATACGACTATGATAGGGATGGTATAGGGTCAAGATGGAGATAGAATATTTATAGGAATGGAGTAGATATTGCGATAGGGCACAATAGGGACAGATTTGGATAGGGACAAAATACCAAAATGGAATAGGGATAGGAATAGGATGGCGAGGAATGGGATAGGGAGAGGATATGGATAGGATAGACAGAGGATAGGGATGGGATATCGATAGAATATGGATATAAGTGGGATATGTTAAGAATAGAACATAGCATAGAGATAGGAATAGTAAAGGGATTAAATAAGGATAGTATGGGTATAGTATAGGGATTGAAAAGAGCGATAGTAGGATTTGCATACGAATAGGAAAGGATAGTGATAGAACAGCAGTAGAATAGAGATACTATTGCGTTAGGGATGAAGCAAGCATAAGACGGTATTTGGGTAGGGATAGGGATACAAGTAGAATAGCGGTTGGATAGAATAGGGTGAGAATAGCAATAGGCTAGGGATAGCATAGAGATACAATACGAGTACGATTGCGATAGGAATGGAATAGGATCAAGATGGAGATGGGATATGTATAGGAATGGAGTAGATATTGCGATAGGGCAGAATGGAATAGCTATAGGTATAGGACGGAATGGGATAGGAATAGCATACAATAGGGATTGGGGTATGATAGGGATAGGATCGGATCACATAGGCATAAAATATAAGTAGGACACAGGAAAACGTTTCCAATAGGGGATGAAATAGGGATATGATAAGAATGGGATAGATAGTTGATTGCAATATGGATGGGATATAGATAGAATAGGGATAGTGATAGTAATAGTAATAATAGTATTTACTCGTAGTAATAAGTAATAGTAAGAGAGGATAGGAATCTTATAGGGATAGGGTATGGATAGGATAGGCATTGAATACGGTATGGATAGGGATAGGTTTTGAAGAGAATAGAGATTGGACAGTGATAGAATAGACATAGTATGGATAGGGGTAGGATAGGGATAAAATAAGGATTGCGTAGGGAGATAATAAGGATTGTATAGGATAGGGATATAATACCAACAGGATAGGCATAAGATGGGATTTGGATTGGGATATGATAGGGATACTATAGATATATGGGTAGAATATAGATTGAATAGGGATATAATAGCAGTAGGAGAGGGATATGAATACGATTGCGAAAGGGGTGGATTGGGTTGGGATAGAGATGTAGAATTTGGATGATAATGGAATGGGGAAAGTCTTGAGATAGAATAAGAATAGGATATGGATAGGGGTATGATAAGGGTTAACATAGATAGGTATAGGTTTAAATAAAAGTAGGATAGGGATTGTATAAAGATACCATAGGAATAAGACTGCAAAAGGAATGGGATAAGGATAGGATAGAAATAAGATACGAATAGGATACAGATAGTGCAGGGATAATATAGGGGTAGGATAGGGATAGGATAGGGATAGGATAGGCTAGGTATAGGATAGACTAGGTATAGAATAGGGATTTGATAGGGATAGAATGAAAATAGAATATGGATAGTATAGTATAGGGGTAGGATAGAGAGAGAGAGAATAGGGATATGATAAGGTAGGGTTAGAATATCAGTAGGATTGTACTACGTTTGCGATGGGGATGGAATAAATACAGAATAGATATAAGATATGAATAGGATTGGAATAAGATAGGGATACGATAGATAGAGAGTAGAACAGGTATAGGGTTAGGATATGGATTGGATTGGATTGGATTGGCTAAGGACAGCATATGGATTGGATTGGCTAAGGACAGCATATGGCTTGGATAGGAACAATATAGGGACATTATAGTAAAATGTTTAGGATAGAAATATAATTTCTTCAGAATTACAGCGAAGAGAGTAATTCTCTCTTCGAAGAAAAGAAGAAAAACCTAAGACTAATTTTGGCATTGGAATATGCTATGGATGGGATAGGGACAGTTTCAGGACAAGTATAGGATACATACAGGATGAAAGAATGATAAGGATTAAATGTCATTGGACTGGTGCCAACGCTCAATTTTATTCAATTTTTTAATTTTGCACATAATCCATTAATTTCTATTCCCCGTTTATAAAAGAATCTTATTGGAATTACACATGTATTGATATACAATTATTTAGATATAATAATTTAACCAGGTTCATTAGGACCAGTCTAGTGGTTGATCCCACAAAACAATCCGAGGACATGTGATTTGGCATTAATCCGGGCATAACACCAAGTCTATGTTTCAAACAGCGATAGTAAGTCCATATTGAAGAGACCGGTTCATTTCATACATTTTGACTAGAACTTGGACTGATATATCCGTTATGTGAAGCGCCGTTCGTGCTCGACTATAAAAATGAGGTTCCATGTTATTGAGCTTAATATCGAATCAGGCAGCATTCATTAATAGGAAAGAAGTTCATTACAAATGAGCCTGAAATAACGGGGTACCACTATGCCTAGTCTAACTTAATTTGGGCTAAACCTGTACCTATCTGCTGCAACTTTGATGTGTGACATATTTCCTTTACTCTCCTTATTATGTTATATTGTTTAGTATTCTCATAAGGCCCTTGTTGATAAGGCATGCAGTAAGTTGTCGGAATAGTCGATATAACAATCTAGTTGTTAATTCTAACAAATTTCTGTGGCAAAGCTTTGGAGGTTGTAAATTTCCAAAATGGTCATGTGTGTGCTGCATGATTGCTTACATACCTAGAATTCTAAATTGATACGGTCACCAAAGCTTTGTTTGCAGAAAACATGGTTGATACATACTTAACATCTGCCTCTTAGATTCCCATGTCACGTGTTTGGCTATACTCATACACGCAGTAAGTAAGCAAATCACATTATATTCGTTGTCTCCAAATCAGGCTGAACCTTGAATCTTTATATACTGAAGTTGGTATAGGTCACACAAAATTTTCAATAGACTACTCATTTGCGGATGTCACGTTTATGCTTTCAGGAAAGCCACAAAATTTAGCCAAGCATATAACCACACAATTGGAGATTTGGTAGACTAATAAAAATCTCATAGATTGGAGGGTAGCTGCAAGTGCAATAGTTTACAGGCACAATATTAAAATAAAAAAGAAATAAATTTCGTATGGATCTTTCCAATTTTGGATAAATTTTTATTTTTGCTTTAATGGTGGATGGTGGTCGTTGGTTAGCAATTGCGGACTTATTTGTCCGCACAGCAGAAAATTGCTATTTCTCTTCCAATTTTCTAAATTGAGGTCACAAGGCAATAAATTTCACAAACACAGCATTGAAAAATTCGCTGATACTAAGGCGAATTGATTTATTGCTCAAAAAAAAAAAACTAAAACAAATCGACATTTTCTATTACTTTACAATTTAAGTGGAGGTAAGCAATTTTGAGCGTGCATCATAAATTTAAAACCACTTAAAAATAAAAATAAAAAAACTGTCACCTCCTATACTCGCACGCCCAGATTTCAGCAGGACATTCATACTGTGGGCGGATGCCAATGATTACTGAAAGTGAACGAGTCATAACGTACGTCAGTAGAACTTTAAACTGCGCAGTAAGGATTAACACCGCCACAGAGAACGAATACCACGCGATTGTCTGGGGTATACATTAATCTCGACAATATCTAAAAGGTTTTTACCCATCATCTTACGTTAAAGTGATTCAACTCGATAGACAATTCTATCCCGGTGGACACTAGAACTTCAACAGTATATCGTAGACATGAAGTACATCATAGGGGGCCTCAACTTCATTGCGATTACGCTCTCCGGGCAGCCTTCGGTGTTGGATCTCTCGTCGATAAGAGCCTTGTTACAGGGAAAGATGCATGAAATCCTCACCGAAAGTTTCCGATTATGCCATCATCAGGAACCATTTGCTCCGACAAATTCTCACCCATCCAAGGGAAAAGACATATGGGACTAAGAGTATAAGCGCTACTATTGAGAATTCAACAGCCAGAAGGAATCCTCCGGTAAGATGTTAATAATTATTCCAGAGGAGCCATGGGACACCAACTTTGTGGACTTTTTGGGCCCTTACCATGTACCTAGTATGAGAATACAATGCTCTTCGTATGCGTGTCCCATAGGGATGGCGACCACTGAGGAGTGATTGTGTCATACTTAGAAAGGATTGTTGTCCATTTTGGGGTCCGCAAGTATTCTTGACGGATAATTGAAGCCAGTTAACCAGCCGTGTACTGGAGAAATATTTAAAAGAAATCGGTGTACGCCGTAAGTGCTCTGGATCTACTGGCTACACTCTCGTTAACCTGTCAGAAGCTGCGAACTGCAGGAATTTTACCAACCCATGAGAATGCAATTTGGATTCACACATGAGAAATATAAGCCATATTTTAAGGCGTCTATGGAGACCTGCGGTCGGTGATAAGTCTTTGGTTTACGCTTTCCAAGATGGTCTAGTAATTTGAAACAAAACTTGCTCCTTAATTTGACGGTCCATGTGAGGTGACCAACTTTCCGTTGCCGTAGAAATTCGTGATTGTGAAAACGGCCTAATTCGGAATAAACTAAGGGAACTGAAGCCATTTATCCCAGCTGGGATACTTAATTCTTACAACCCATTAATGTTCCTTCCCTTACTAACTCCTCCACAGGTTGCAACTAATAATGACCCAAAGCAGTCCAAGTCCAGATGGATGCTCAACATAAGTAATATGAGCAATTTGGACGCAATTCCAAATCAACCTCGATATTTGGGAAAACACAACTTTGTCTACAAAATTAAAAAAGTCAAAGAAACTTCTCCCATCGTCAAGGAAAGACAGCAGGCAGGTTAACACAAAGGAGAGGTAGAAAAATCAGCAAGACCGTTAAGCCACAAACTAGGCATTAAGGAAGCTTTAAGGGGTGTCCATCACACATCTGCCCCTATGTACAATCTGGGCTGACAATCATAAAGGACAGATTCCTCCCCCCGAACATGCTGACATCGAAGCTGCAACTACGGTCTTCATCTGCTCTTTTTAGGAGATTCCCATCTCACTCTATCGTCCTCCAAATTCAAAAACCGTCACGCTGACTTTACCATTCATGCCAGAGAACGATAGCGCGTACCTCTATCCTCCTTCGGAAACAATTCCGTGCACAGCCACCACATGGGCATTCCCGTTGACATATGCTTCGTTCAGGGGTTCAATTATGGTAGACATGAAATCTGTGAGACCGGACGAGGAGTCGCTGAGGTACGAAATAAGAATTTTACATCCTTACTTTGAATAGCCGACTAAAACTGATCACACTCTCCATCGGTGAATATATCGAGGTGTCGATGACGCCAGCGGGATTACCAACTACACCAACGGAACGCCGTTTAAACTAATTTCCAACGCATACACACAAAAAAATTTCACGAAAATTTTTCCAATTAAAATTTTAATTGAGTTTTAAAAAATATTCAATTAAAAATTTAATTGATTCAACAAATTTTTTAATTGAAACAAAAATCAATCACAAAAGTAATAGTATCAATTAATTTTTTAATTGGATCAATTAACTTTTTAATTGACCTTCAATTAATTTTTTAATTGATACTATCATTACTGTGATTGAAGACATTTCAATTAAAAATTAATTGGATCAATTAATTTCGTGATTGAATCAGAAAAATTTTTTTTTGTGTGTACAATACAAGCGTTTATTTCAAGTGCTTCATAATCAAATTGGACGGAAAGGGTAAGTCATTGCCATCTTGTTCGGGGAGCTACAGCAGTGCAATGGCTAGCATGGCAGTGTTGCATACACAGGGTCAATGGTTCTATTCCAATTTGACCGAACACCAACAAATTCCTCTGCGCTGGGTTATTCCCTCTCGTTAATAACAGGTTGGCTGATAAGTCCCCGGTCTAACAAAGAAAAACACTTTTTTTTTGTCAAAATTCGTTTTTATTATTCAACATAGTTCCCTTCAAGAGCAATACAACGATTATAACGACCTTCCAATTTTTTGATACCATTTTGGTAGTACTCCTTCGGTTTTGCCTCAAAATAGGCCTCAGTTTCGGCGATCACCTCTTCATTGCAGCCAAATTTTTTCCGTGCGAGCATCCTTTTGAGGTCTGAGAACAGGAAAAAGTCGGTGGGGGCCAGATCTGGAAAATATGGTGGGTGGGGAAGCAATTCGAAGCCCAATTCATGAATTTTTGCCATCGTTCTCAATGACTTGTGGCACGGTGCGTTGTCTTGGTGGAACAACACTTTTTTCTTCTTCATATGGGGCCGTTTTGCCGCGATTTCGACCTCCAAACGCTCCAATAACGCCATATAATAGTCACTGTTGATGGTTTTTCCATTCACAAGATAATCAATAAAAGTTATTCCATGCGCATCCCAAAAAACAGAGGTCGTTACTTTGCCATCGGACTTTTGAGTCTTTCCACGCTTCGGAGACGGTTCACCGGTCGCCGTCCACTCAGCCGACTGTCGATTGGACTCAGGAGTGTAGTGATGGAGCCATGTTTCATCCATTGTCACATATCGACGGAAAACTCGGGTGTATTACGAGTTAACAGCTGCAAACACCTCTCAGAATCATCAACACGTTGTTGTTTTCGGTCAAATGTGAGCTCGCGCGGCACCCATTTTGCACAGAGCTTCCGCATATCCAAATATTAATGAAAGATATGACCAACACGTTCCTTTGAGATCTTTAAGGCCTCTGCTATCTCGATCAACTTCATTTTACGAACATTCAAAATCATTTTGTGGATTTTTTTGATGTTTTCGTCGGTAACCACCTCGTTCGGGCGTCCACTGCGTTCACCGCCCTCCGTTCTCATTTCACCACGCTTGAATTTTGCATACCAATCAATTATTGTTGATTTCCCTGGGGCAGAGTCCGGAAACTCATTATAAGCTAAGATTTTGCTTCCACCGTATGAAAGAGCAGTTCACCATCTGTGATAATAAAATGAATTAAATAGTATATGTGAGTCTAAAACAACGGGCTATCGTTATATCATCTTCCCGGACGGACTTAGAATACTTTGGAAAGAGAAGGCAGTATGACGAAGAAATTTAACTTTTGTTTAATTTAGCTCGTATAATTTTCAAATCATTTGAAGTAATTTTACTTACACCAGAGGATAGCTCTCTCACTCTCTCTATAGTCGTGAGATGCCTTCATATCCACATCCCCGTCCTTACAATAGAGGAGAGCTATCACAAACCTTTTTCCAACCCCAACCTTACACTAACATATAGGAGAGCTGTTCCTCTAGTCATAAGTTTCCTTCATTCCAACCACAATCCCGTCCACAGTTTCGAGCAGGGTCGGACGAAAAGCCGTGAGATTCCTTCACCTCATCCACATTCTCATTTTTACACTAGAAGAGTATTGTCTCTATAGTCATTAAATCGTTTCGTCTTATTCTCAACCCCGTCCCTATACTAGAGGAGAGTAGTCTCTCTACACACACAAAAAAATTTTTCTGATTCAATCACGAAATTAATTGATCCAATTAATTTTTAATTGAAATGTCTTCAATCACAGAAATGATAGTATCAATTAAAAAATTAATTGAAGGTCAATTAAAAAGTTAATTGATCCAATTAAAAAATTAATTGATACTATTATTTTTGTGATTGATTTTTGTTTCAATTAAAAAAATTGTTGAATCAATTAAATTTTTAATTGAATATTTTTTAAAACTCAATTAAAATTTTAATTGGAAAATTTTTCGTGAAATTTTTTTGTGTGTAGTCACCAGGCCTTGGGTTCCATCTCTTTTCTCGTAGTCTGTTGAGTGGTGGAGAGTTTCTTTGGCAGTATTTTTTTTTCTCAGCTTACCAAATCCCGATCGACCGAAAGAAGAACACTCGCCTGTGGCCTACAAGCACGAACATTACCGGTTGCATTCCGCAGGCCTCCGATAAAAGTATCTGCACTAGAAGAGAGTAGTCTCTCTAGTCTCCAGGCCTTGGGTTCCATCTCTTTTCTCGTAGTCTAGTGGAGAGTTTCTTTGGCAGTATTTTTTTGCTCAGCTTACCAAATCCCGATCGACCGAAAGAAGAACACTCGCCTGTGGTCTACAAGCACGAACATTACCGGTTGCATTCCGCAGGCCTCCGATAAAAGTATCTGCACTAGAAGAGAGTAGTCTCTCTAGTCTCCAGGCCTTGGGTTCCATCTCTTTTCTCGTAGTCTAGTGGAGAGTTTCTTTGGCAGTATTTTTTTTTCTCAGCTTACCAAATCCCGATCGACCGAAAGAAGAACACTCGCCTGTGGCCTACAAGCACGAACATTACCGGTTGCTTTCCGCAGGTCTCCGATAAAAGTATCTGACTCCTATACCCACACCGAGGAATCCGAAAGCTAACGTGAAGTCAATGACAAACATTGCCTGAATTAACAGTTGTCAACCAAGTCCGAGAACCGCTAGGTCTCACTTGACGTACAGCCCTCTGACAACCACTTCAGGATCAGTGGTCCTCACCAAGAGAATTGCATGCAACTAAGCTACATCTCGATAAAAACAACCTTGATCTTCCATAAACCAAAAACTTACATTATCTCTCTCTTCTGTCTACTTGTCTTGTCCAAGAAAGGTAAGGACAACTGTTTGCAACATGTTCAATTAATAGTTTCTTCATTGCATTCAGGGCCAAGTTTGAATCAATACTTAAATCTAAGAAACTTGTAGAAAATGCACAAGAAAGTGATAAGCGAATGTGGTGAAAGCTAAAAGTGAAACTTTTTTTTGACGTTGGTGAACCATTAACATTGCATCGCACAATGAAATTCCTAAGAAGAGAAATCGCATAAAATAACTTTAAATTATTATTTTTTCAGTTGTCATGGCTACAACTCTTGGTACAACGAGGTAGTAGGAATTCTCATTGAAATTTAAAAAAATGTGTTGATTGGAAAGTGAGGACAAAGTCCTTTCATCTTCTTTTGAATGGCGAAGGACATAGCTCGAAATAAGATAATTTAAAGTTCAATAAATTCAATTTAATTTCTATTTTTCACCAGAAAAAAAGTTAATGATTTTAGTGCTGATGGCATTCCATCACCACAGTTATTCAAGGGAGTTTTTTTTTTGTTTACTTGTTTCAGATAATGTTCACAACTTTGACCATGAAAGTTTTTTTCGATTTTTTGTTGGGCAAGATAAAAAATAGAAAACTCAAATGATATGCAAATATTTGCTTCGTTAGATTAAAATCTCTTTTTGTTTGGAGTTTTTTTTTTTTTTTAGAAAAGAGAGGGAGAGCCAGGCAAACGAATTGTCATCAATTGATGGAAAAATGTGTTTTTTTCGCAATAGTGTAAGTCAGTGATAGTGGTAATGGCATCAGTGGTTATTGAGTTTGGTGAAATGTGAATGAACGTTCGAGGACGATAATGACAAAGGACGAAAGACTAACTTTATGCAAAACTTTTACTATCATCATTGGCCATTTGTCCTTTCCTTTCATTGTTTTTTGGGTTTTTATTTCGATGTATGTTAAAATGGGGAATTGGCAAATGAGAACTTTTTTTCCTTTTTTATATATTCTCCCTTTCAAATCGATATCATAAAGTAAACATTTTAAATTCATTGACATTTTCTGTGATTATTTTATGCTTTAATAGATAAAATAGCTAGAGATGACATAAGACAGACATTTATGTAAATAAGTCCTCACATATATTGTGTGAAAATTAAATATTTGGTTTTTTTTTTGGGGGATTTGGAATAATAAATATTTAAATACAAAATGATACCGTAAAATATCAAACTTATTATTAAAGAGCTACCCAGCAAAACTTTCTGAAAGTTTTTCATAGGTCATGAAATTTAATGAACACATATTAGAAAATAGCTCTACTTGAATATACTATAATATAATTTTTACTTTAATAGGCATTTTTTTTTTGATGTAATATAATTTATATAAATACGATTTGTTTTTGCCAAAACGCCGATGTTTTCGTATTTATGTTAATGACTGTGATGTTGATTCCAAACCAACGACGCGAGGAATTGCACAAAGGCATTTATGACGCATTTATTTGTAAATTTAAGCTTTGCAAACTTTATCTTTAGAAACGAAACGATTTGACAGAGAGCGGAAAATATTAAACACGGTAGGTGCAAGATCCAGAGAGTGCGTTTGATGCAGAATAAAGCCCCATTCGAGTTCTTGGAGTACTGCTTTGATGACTTTGGCTACATGGGGTCTAGCATTTTCTTGAACTAAGACTATTTGCTTTTGCACTGAATAAAATATTGTCGTGAAACCAATGATTTCATGTCCTTAAAGTACGAATCTTCCGGAAAAGATTGAAATGTGGCTTCGTGAATAAGTTTCACGTGACCTTCAATTGCATTATGAATATCAGCATTCCTTCTAAAGGAAATATTAAGATGAGATTCAATCCAAGTTTGCAGGATTTCGATATTTGTTTTAGAAGAAAACACATTTCTGTTTGTGGCATTTAAACTTCGAAACCACCTCATGTGGTTTCGAAGTTTAAAAGGATGGGCGTGTAATCGGAGCTAAGGTCTTCAGATTTTACGTGATGCAAAAGAAAACAATGTAATCTAACAGATCCGGTATCTTTGTCGGATCAGTAGGCCAGTGTGTTGGTTGGTTGGTTATGAACCTATTTGTACCTATTTTCGCACGGTTATTAGATTAAATCTCAACCGCTTCGGCTAAAATTTGTACCTGCTGGAAGAGCGGGAAATCAAATCTGGGGATCGTTTTATATGGGACCTATATATAATTACCGGTATGAAGTGATGTCAATATACAACATTTGTTGTGAACGAGCCCATAGTTTTTTGTTTGTTTGTTATGTCATCTGTGAAAAATATTAAGCATACATCAAGCCATTGAACAGACAACATCATATTTTTCATCGTGTTAAAAATGTCAAATTTTGAACAAGAAAGTGATGATTTGCGGAAAGGATTATTTTTATACCCTCCACAATAGGAGGGTTGTAACACATCGAAATATTTCTCTAAGACACCATAGGTTAGGTTATGGTTAGGTGGCAGCCCGATGTATCAGGCTCACTTAGACTATTCAGTTCATTGTGACACCACATTGGTGAACTTCTCTCTTATCACTGAGTGCTGACCGATTCCATGTTAAGCTCAATGACAAGGGACCTCATTTTTATAGCCGAGTCCGAACAGCGTTCCACATTGCAGTGAAACCACTTAGAGAAGCTTTGAAACTCTCAGAAATATCACCAGCATTACCGAGGTGGGATAATCCACCGCTGAAAAACTTTTTGTTGTTCGGTCGAAGCAGGAATTGAACCCACGACCTTGTGTATGCAAGGCGGGCATGCTAACCATTGCTCCACGGTCGCTCCCAAAGACACCATAAATTATATATATTCTGGGTCGTGGTGAAATTCTGAGTCGATCTAAGCATGTCCGTCCGTCTGTTGAAAACACGCTAACTTCTGAACGAAACAAGCTATCGACTTGAAACCTGGCACAAGTAGTTTTTATTGCTGTATTGCAAATGGGCCATATCGGTTCATTTTTACGTATAGCCTCGATATAAACGGACCCCCAGATTTGGCTTGCGGAGCCTCTAAGAGAACCAAATTTAATCCGATCCGTCTGAAATTTGGTACATGGTGTTGCTTTATGGTCTCTAACAACCAGGCAAAAATTGGTCCACATCGGTCCATAATATATATAGCCCCCATATAACCCGATCCCCAGATTTGGATTGCGGAGCCTATAAGAGAAGCAAATTTCATCCAATACGGTTAAAACTAGGTACGTGGTGTTAGTATATGGTCTCTAACAACCATGCAAAAATTGGTTCATATCGGTTCATAATTATATATAGCCCCCATATAAACCGATCCCCAGATTTGACCTCCGGAGCCTCTTGCCAAAATTGGTCCGTATCGGTCTATATTATATATAGCCCCCAAATAAACCGATCCCCAATCACAGAAAAATTACGATTGCCACTCGAGCCAAAAATAATCTACCAATATTTTATTGCCATATAAAATTGTTTCAAAATTTTATATTTCTATAGAAAAATTTGTCAAAATTTTATTTCTATAGAAAATTTTGTCAAAAATGTATTTCTATAGAAAATGTTGTCAAAATTTTATTTCTATATAAAATTTTGTCAGAATTTTATTTCTGTAGAAAATTTTGTCAAAATGTTATTTCTATAAAAAATTTAGGAAGCATTTCATAGTTGGAGAGGAATGTTTTGCAAAATCTTCCAAACATCAAGCATTCTACCAATCTTCCAAACAGAAAAAAAATCTGCCATTTTTGGTAGACTCGTGTTTATAATTGTATATAGCCCCCATATAAAGCGACCCCCAAATTTCAATTCTGGCTCTATAATTACAACACAAAAGTTCATATCGGTTCGTAATTATTTCTTCCCTATATATACCGGTCAAGAACTGAATATATACGTATTTAATCGACCTTTCTTTTGTCTACTATATATCCCGCATAAGATGCCTTGCCGACGGCCGCAACCCAAGTAATTTAATTGTGGATGACCGTCTTTAGTAGAAGTTTCTACGCAATCCATGGTGGAGGGTACATAAAATTCGGCCTGACCGAAATTACGGCCGTATATACTTGTTTGTTTTCATTTGAAGAAAAGTGGTGCAGAGTCGCATAGAATGCTTATCGAGGCATATTGTTATCATGCTCTATCAGAAGCAACATGCAAAATATGATCTCTACGGTTCAGAAATAATGATTTTGATGTGAGAAATGAAGAACGCGGAAGACCAGCAAAAAAGTTTAGAGACGCCGAATTGCAAACGATATTGGATGGAGAGTCAAAAGCAAATAGGAGCAATGTTAAATGTTGCACAATAACTAATTTCTGATCATTTAAAGGCTATGGGAAATATCAAAAAAGACAGGAAGAAAACGGAAAAAAAACTTTTTTGAAATTTTACTCCAAAGACACGAAAGAAAATCGGTTTCCCATCGGATTGTTACTAACGATTAAAACTGTATTTATTTTAAGAATACTAAACGGAAAAAGTCATGGGTTAACGCGGGACAACCATCAACATCGACTGCAAAACCAGACCGATTCGGCAAGAAGACAATGCTGTGTGTTTGCAGAGACTACAAGCTCCTAATATCTGGAGAAACCATTAAAACTGATCGCTACCCACAACAAATGATCAATTTGAGCCATACATTGATAGAAAAACGACCAGATTAGGCCGCAAGACACGGAAAGGTAATTTTGCTCCATGACAATGCACCTGCATACAAAGCAAAACCGGTTCAGGATACAATCAAAATACTTGACTGGGCTTGGCAGCAACCCCACCCGCCGTATTGACCAGACGTGGCTCCGACTACCATTTGTTTACATCGATGGGACACACATTGGCTGAGCAGCACTTTGATTCCTACGCGGAGGTCTAAAATCGGGTGTCTGACTGATTTACTTTAAAAGACGAAAGATTTTATTGACGTGGTATTCACAAATTGCCAGAAAGGTGGTCAAAATGTGTAGAAAACAACTGCCAATACTTTGAATAAAATGTGTTTCCCATTAATAATTAGTGTTTTATTAAAAAAAAAAAACTCATTTTATACCGGCATACATGATTAGGACTAATTTTTTGAATGGTTGATAGAAGCCTTATATTAACACCACCCATCCAATTTAAACCCGATGGGATGAAATTTGTACCTCCAAGGGGCCTGCAAATTAAATCTGGGGATCGGTTTATATGGAGGCTGTATATAATTAACTATGGTCCGATATGGATAATTTTTTGCATGATTATTGGAAACCGGATTGGATGAAATTTGACATCGAGGCAGCTACGCAAGCCAAATATGGGGGATCTATGGGGGCTATATATAATTATAGACCGATATGGACCAATTTTTGCATGGTTGTTAGAGGCTTTATACTAACACCATGTACCAAATTTTAACCCGATCGGATTAAAGTTGCTGCTCTAAGAGGCTCCGCAAGCCTATATGGCGGCTATACGGTTTATATGGGGGCTATACGTAAAGGTGGCTCGATTTGGCAATACCGTCCGACCTACACCAATAGCCTACTTACCTACTTGTGCCAAGTTTCAAGTCGATAGGTTGTTTCGTTCGGAAGTTAGCGCGATTTCAACAGACGGACGGACATAGCTAGATCGACATAGAATTTGACCACTACCCAGAGTATATCTACTTTACTACTACTGAGGCCAATATTTCGATGTGTTACAAACGGAATGACAAAGTTAATGAAAGGGGGTATACAATTTTTGACAGTGTGCGCATTGCTAGTCACTACTATTTCCCATCTTTCTGGCAACATACGAATAATGCGTCGAAAATGCGACTTGTCTTTCGACTCAATCCACGAATCGCCCCAATTTGTGGCTTCCCCATAAGAACGTAAGTGCTGAGCAGTCAGTTCATAGCTTATCCTCGCACTAAGTTGCAATCATAATGAACAAGTATATACGGCCGTAAGTTCGGCCAGGCCGAAGCTTATGTACCCTCCACTATGGATTGCGTAGAAACGTCTACTGAAGCCGATGGCAAGGTATCATAAAACTTCCTAACAACGTAATATTTACCACATAGTCTATACGTGGTATATATTAAACTATAAAAGGGCCGATTAAATACGTATATAATTAAGTTTAAAGTTTCTATAGAAATAAAATTTTGACAACATTTTCTATAGAAGTAAAATTTTGACAAAATTTTCTATAGTAATAAAATTTGGAAAAAATTTTCTATAGAAATAAAATTTTGACAAAATTTTCTGTAGAAATAAAATTTTGTCAAAATTTTCTATAGAAATAAAATGTTGGCAAAATTGTCTATAGAAATAAATTTTGTCAAAATTTTCTATAGAAATAAAATTTTGACAAAATTTTCTATAGAAATAAAATTTTGTCCAAATTTTCTATAGAAATAAAATTTAGACAAAATTTTCTATAGAAATAAAATTTTGACAAAATTTTCTATAGAAATAAAATTTTGACAATGTTTTCTATAAAAATAAAATTTTGGTAGATTATTTTTGGCTCGAGTGGCAACCATGATTATGAACCGATATGGACCAATTTTTGTGTGATTGGGGATCGACTATATATAACTATAGACCGATATGGACCAATTTTGGCATGGTTATTAGCGGCCTTATACTAACACCACGTTGCAAATTTCAACCGGATCGGATGAAATTTACTCCTCCAAGAGGCTCCGGAGGACAAATCTGGGGACGGATTTATATGGGGACTATATATAATTATGGACCGATATGGACCAATTCTTGCATGGTTTTTAGAGACCATGTACTAACATCACGTACCAAATTTCAACCGGATCGGAAGAAGTTTGCTCCTCTAAGAGGCTCCGGAGGTCAAATCTGGAGATCGGCTTATATGGGGGCTATATATAATTATGCGTCGATGTGGACCAATTTTTGCATGGTCATTAGAGAACATATACCAACACCATATACCAAATTTCAGCCATATCGGATGAAATTAGCTTCTCTTAGAGGCTCCGCAAGCCAAATCGGGGGATCGGTTTATATGGGGGCTATATATAATTATGGACCGATGTGGACCAATTTTTGCATTGTTGTTATAGACCATATATTAACATCATGTACCAAATTTCAGCCTGATCGGATGAAATTTGCTTCTTTTAGAGCAATCGCAAGCCAAATTTGGGGGTCCGTTTATATGGGGGCTATACGTAAAAGTTGACCGATATGGACCAATTTCAGAATTTCACCACGACCCAGAATATATACACTTAATGGGGTCTTAGAGCAATATTTCGATGTGTTACAAACAAAATGACAAAGTTAATATACTCCCATCCTATGGTGGAGGTTATAAAAATGTCTGGTCTAAACGGCGTGTTGGGAAGAACTTCCCATTTGAGTGTTTCCAAATAAGTTTTTATAGGTTTTATAATATGTTACCGAGCATTATCGTACTGCAAAATCACCGTGTCGTGTCTTTCCCAATGTTATGACCGTTTATCATGAAATAGTCAAACATATCAATTGAATTCGATGCCTGTGAGCTCCTGTGATCGTTTCACGCCATTTCAATAGCTCATAGTACACCACACCCAGCTGGTTACACCAAATACACAGCATATATTTTTTTTTATAGATATTCGCCGTTTTGTCACGATTGTACGAAGATCTCCCGTATTTGATTCACATTTCATCTCAAATAACTATGTGGAATAAAAAAACCTTTCCGTTTTTTTTAAGGAAACAAAAACTTCTTTAATTTGTCAACGAATGTAAAATGCCAAATATACCATTATTTAATTAAATTTACTAATCGCGGATATCCTTATTTCCTTATATTTTTTATGACACCCCATACCCCAATTTTACATTTACCTGATTTTAGTCCATTTCCTATTCGTTGAAATTCAAACCTATTTACTTCACAAAAGCATTGAGATGATTACAAAAAGCTTTTTCACATTTATTTATTGGATACATTTCATTTCTATTTTACATTTCAAAATACCACATCTCTCGCAACTCTCAATGATAATAATGGTAGACAATAACCACTAGAAAAGATTCCCCACCATAGTTTGGCCACTTTATCTGATTTGCCATAAAACCGCAAAAATATGCTTAACATTTACATTGCGATCAATTTCATTTCATCTGTCCTCCTGTCTGAAGTTATTTTTGGTTAGGATGGTTGGCCAGTCATTTGCATAACAAAAATAATGAGGATCATAATGAACATTTCACTTTATTACAGTTTATTCTCAAGCTTCCCCTAGTACTGCCTTCCCTATCGACTACCATTTTTTTTCATAACTTTTCTCCGAATCTCTTTCCTTAGCTCTATCTCTCTCACTCTCGTCAATTGCCGCCATCTACTAATCGTGTACGAGTAATGTAATGAATACCATTAAGCAAAACAAATCCCTCGCCAAAGTGAGGTACTCATTTGGGTGTGAGTGTGTTTGAATGTATTGGAATCCTTAAATGCTTTGAATAGAATTCGAGTTGGTGTGAGGCCTTATTCTATGCGGAAAGGCCTTTCTATTTTTATATGATTTTAAAGAAGTTTTTTAGTGTCATGAAAATTACGTATGTCTAAAATTTCATTCCTCAAAAAAAAAACTTTTTTCATATTAGAATTTTTATGTCGCTCTATTTGTATACTTTGTGGAAATTGTGAATACTCTGGAGAATGTGAAGAGGTTGAAATATTTTCATATATCGGTCGGGGCCGACTATATTATAACCTCCACCATTTCAAATTCATCAAATTTATTTATTTTTTATCTGAACCAATTTGGACAAAATGTTTACACTTCTACAAATTCTCCACAATGAAAATTTAAATCGGCTAATGCTCTGGAACGAAAAACTATGTAAGTACGAACAAGTAAGTAAAGTCTAAAGTCGGGCGTGGCCACAACCACGGTTGCCACAATTGGTAGAATTCTACCAAAAATTGTAGATTTTAGATTAAGTTAGATTGGTAATATCCTTGAAGTTTTGGTATATTTTAAATTTATTATAGAAATACAATTTGGCAAAATCTTCTATAAAACTAAAGTTTTGAAAAAGTTTGACACACAATTTTTTATTGAAATAGAATTTTGACAACATTTTCTGTAGAAATAAAATTTTGACAAAATTTTCTATAGAAATAAAATTTTGACAAAATTTTCTATAGAGATAAAATGTTGACAAAATTTTCTAAAGAAATAAAGTTTTGACAAAATTTTCTATAAAAATATAATTTTGACAAAATTTTCTATAGAAATAAAATTTTGACAAAATTTTCTGTAGAAATAAAATGTTGACAAAATTTTCTATGGAAATGAAATTTTGACAACCACGTTTGCCACAATTGGTAGAATTCTACCAAAAATTGTAGATTTTAGATTAAGTTAGATTGGTAATATCCTTGAAGTTTTGGTATATTTTAAATTTATTATAGAAATACAATTTGGCAAAATCTTCTATAAAACTAAAGTTTTGAAAAGGTTTGACACACAATTTTTTATTGAAATAAAATTTTGACAACATTTTCTGTAGAAAGAAAATTTTCAATAGAAATAAAATTTTGACAAAATTTTCTATAGAAATAAAATTTTCACAAAATGTTCTACAGAAATAAAATTTTGGTAAAATTTTCTATAGAAATAAAATTTTGACAAAATTTTCTATAGAAATAAAATTTTAACAAAATTTTCTATAAAAATAAAATTTTGACAAAATTTTCTATAGAAAAAAAAATGTTGACAGCATTTTCTATAGAAATAAAGTTGTGACAAAATTTTCTATAGAAATAAAATTTTGACAAAATTTTCTATAGAAATAAAACATTGACAAAATTTTCAATAGAAATAAAACATTGACAAAATTTTCAATAGAAATAAAACATTGACAAAATTTTCTATAGAAATAATATTTTGACAGAATTTTCTATAGAAATAAAATTTTGACAAAATTTTCTATAGAAATAAAATGTTGACAAAATTTTCTATGGAAATGAAATTTTGACAACCACATTTGCCACAATTGGTAGAATTCTACCAAAAATTGTAGATTTTAGATTAAGTTAGATTGGTAATATCCTTGAAGTTTTGGTATATTTTAAATTTATTATAGAAATACAATTTGGCAAAATCTTCTATAAAACTAAAGTTTTGAAAACACAATTTTTTATTTGAATAAAATGTTGACAACATTTTCTGTAGAAATAAAATTTTGACAAAATTTTCTATAGTAATAAAAGTTTGACAAAATGTTCTATAGAAATAAAACATTGACAAAATTTTCAATAGAAATAAAATGTTGACAAAAAGTTCTATAGAAGTAAAATTTTGACAAAATTTTCTATAGAAAAAAAATTTTGACAAAATTTTCTATAGAAATAAAATTTTGACAAAATTTTCTATAGAAATAAAATTTTGACATAATTTTCTATAGAAATAAAATTTTGACAAAATTTTCTATAGAAATAAAATTGTAACAAAATTTTCTATAGGAGTAAAAATTTGACAAAATTTTCTATAGAAATAAAACATTGACAAAATTTTCAATAGAAATAAAACTTTGACAAAATTTTCTATAGAAATAAAACAATGACAAAATTTTCAATAGAAATAAAACATTGACAAAATTTTCTATAGAAATAAAATTTTCACAAAATTTTCTATATAAATAAAATTTTGACAACATTTTATATAGAAAAAAAATGTTGTTGATAAAACTTTGACAAAATTTTCTATAGATATAAAATTTTCACAAAATTTTCTATAGAAATAAAATTTTGACAAAATTTTATATAGAAAAAAAAATGTTGACAAAATTTTCAATAGAAATAAAACATTGACAAAATTTTCTATAGAAATAATATTTTGACAAAATTTTCTATAGAAATAAAATTTTGACAAAATTTTCTATAGAAATAAAATGTTGACAAAATTTTCTATGGAAATGAAATTTTGACAACCACGTTTGCCACAATTGGTAGAATTCTACCAAAAATTGTAGATTTTAGATTAAGTTAGATTGGTAATATCCTTGAAGTTTTGGTATATTTTAAGTTTATTATAGAAATACAATTTGGCAAAATCTTCTATAAAACTAAAGTTTTGAAAACACAATTTTTTATTGGAATAAAATGTTGACAACATTTTCTGTAGAAATAAAATTTTGACAAAATTTTCAATAGAAATAAAATTTTGACAAAATTTTCTATAGAAATAAAAATTTGACAAAATGTTCTATAGAAATAAAACATTGACAAAATTTTCAATAGAAATAAAATGTTGACAAAAAGTTCTATAGAAGTAAAATTTTGACAAAATTTTCTATAGAAAAAAAAATTTGACAAAATTTTCTATAGAAATAAAATTTTGACAAAATTTTCTATAGAAATAAAATTTTGACATAATTTTCTATAGAAATAAAATTTTGACAAAATTTTCTATAGAAATAAAATTGTAACAAAATTTTATATAGAAAAAAAATGTTGTTGATAAAACTTTGACAAAATTTTCTATAGCAATAAAACAATGACAAAATTTTCAATAGAAATAAAACATTGACAAAATTTTCAATAGAAATTAAATTTTTACAAAATTTTCTATAGAAATAAAATTTTCACAAAATTTTCTATAGAAATAAAATTTTGACAAAATTTTATATAGAAAAAAATGTTGACAAAATTTTCTATAGAAATAACATTTTGACAAAATTTTCTACAGAAATAAAATTGTGACAAAATTTTCTATAGAAATAAAATTTTGACAAAATTTTATGTAGATTGTAAATTGTGACAAAAATTTGATCAAAAAATTCATTTTTTAAATTTGGAAATTTTTGGTAAATTCTCCGTAAAATTTTGGTAGATTTGTGGTAAATTTTTCTCAACATTTTGAGAGATTATTGTTGGCAAGAGCGGCAACCTTGATCACAAGAAAATCACGTGATTTATGACCAAATCGGTGATAACTCTATATAGCAGTTTTTTTTTTTTTTAATCTGAACCGACTTCTTCCAAAATCAACAGGGATCGTCTTTGTGCCAAAGTAAGTTCTTTTGCCGAATTTGAGAATGATCGGACTTAACTGCGAGCTGTACTTTGCACACAAAAAAACAAGAAGAGACGGACATCGCCAAATCGATGTGTCTTAGACTGGTCCTCCTTGGCGTTAAATACAAATGCACAAACTTATTATACCCTGTACCACAGTAGGATATAAAAGGTATAAAGAGGTAGATTAAATACCTATAAGATTCAGTTCTTGACCGGTTAATAAAGGGAAGTCTATAAATAATTAAGCACCGATATGAACCAATTTTTGCTCGTTAATTCGAGAGCCTGGAGTGAAATATGGGACTGGGTGTATTCGGGACTATATATAACCGATATGGAAAAAATTTTTGCGTGATTGGTACCAAATTTTAGGAAGATCAAATGAAATCTTTTTATCCAGGAGGATCAAGTATTAAAATGTGGCGATCGGTTTATCTGGGGGCTATATATAACTATAGACCGGTAAGGACCAATTTTGCTATGGTTTTTAGCGTCCATATACTAACACAACGTACCAAATTTCAACCAAAGCGGAGGAAATTTGCTCCTACTAAAATCTAAATAAAAGCTAAATCGTGGGATCTGTTTGTATGGGGGCTATATATAATTGTGAACCGATGTTGACCAATTTTTGCATGATCAATTGACATTGACATTGATGTGAACATTGGTATGTATGTCAAATTCTATAACCATAATGGTTTGGTAATTGATGTTGTTTGTATGTTTTTTGACACATTGCGCCCTCTCAGACTACACTGGATTAATTTCTTTTAACGTCTAAATTTGCTTGGATTCGTATTGGGAAGAACGGTTTTATGTACGATATTTTCGAGATATTTATCTCATCACCAATGTACGTTTTTCTATGATGCGTATGTAAATCCCTGCAAGATGTGGTTTTGTATGCCAACCAATGGTAAGCAGCATTGGGCATCATACATTTATCTTTACCATTGTTGTCGACCTCGGCAGGTAAATTGGCGATGGGCGGCTAGCGGACATACTTATCGCCCCACGCAGCATGCCATTCAAAATTGAGTGTTTTCGGTAGCAATTCCTTATGGCGATTGTTCTGTCTATTGTCATGGAAAATTCAAGATAAATATTTATTTTTGTGGTTCTTGTTAGAGTAAGACTATTGTAGTCATTCCTTTTTACATTCACTTCAATTTGGATTTCTTACAAAAATAACATCCAATTTTTTTTAGAGGAGGGGGGAGGGGGTGGATTAGGGTTATGCCAGATTTGCCAAAATTTTGTAGTCACTTTTTAATATTGATTGATAAAAATTAATGACATTTTTGAAGAAACAAAAAATTAAGTTTACCAAGTATCTACGGTATTAAATTCGGTGGAGTCGAATCTTACAAAACCACAATGGATCAAATATAACAATTTCCATTCGTTTTGTTTGATATTGTTGGTTTACTCTTCAATCATTATTGTTGTTTTTTGTGATTTCAGCTTAAAACCATACATTGACTAAACTACAAGTGTAGCTTAATAAACAGAGGAAAGGTAGGCTTGTCAAATTTATTTGGGCGAAGCCTTATAGATGATTTGACTTTGGCAAAGGAAAAGAGATATACCTGAAAATTTGTTTAGGTAATAACCGACTATCAAAAAACTTTTTTTTCAGGGAGTTCAAGTGTAGTTCATTTTGAATTAAGTTAATTACCCGAATTTATTCTGATAATTGGTTGATAGTTTTGCTGCAAGTAGAGGATGCTGATGAGGAATGTGGTAATTCCGGAGCAGCAGTCCATCCAACCATCTTACAGACTATAGGACTTTACCCACATAAATTTGACAAGCATACTTTTCCTCTGTTGGTTAAGCTACACTTATAGTTTAGTCAACGCAATGGTTTTTAAGCTGAGATCAAAACAACAAATATGATTGAAGTAAAAACCAACAATAACATAACAAAACGAATGAAGTTAGAGGAAGTACGCTCGAAAAACCCAGGCAACTGCACTCAAATCGATAATTTTAAGGTGGCACAGGAAAAGAGAAATGTTTGTACAAACATTTATTTCGGTAAAAGCCGACTATCATGAACGTTTTTTCGGAAGGTTCAAGTTTGGTTCATTTTGGGTTTGATGAACTACCAGAATTTGTTCTGATAATTGCTTGATAGTTTTGCTGTAAGTAGAGGATGCTGATGAGGAATGTGGTAAACGTGCGTCCATCCAACAATCTTGTAGTCTATAGGGCTTTGCCCAAATAAATTTGACAAACATTATTTTCCACTGTTGTTTAAACTACACTTGTAGTTTAGTCAACGTAATGGTTTTTAAGCTGAGATCAAAACAACAAATATGATTGAAGTAAAAACCAACAATAACAAAACGAAACGAAATAAAGTTTTGGCAAAATTTTCAATAGAAAAAAAATTTTGACAAAATTTTCTATAGAAATAAAATCTTGACAATATTTTCTATAGATATAAAATTTCAACAAAATCTTCTATAGAAATAAAAATTTGGCAAAATAAATTTGACAAGAATACTTTTCCTCTGTTTGTTAAGCTCCACCTGTAGTTTAGTTAATACATGGTTTTAAGCTGAAATCAAATACAACAATAATAACCAGAGCTTTGGAGTCGGAGTCTGACAATTTTGCTGGAGTCGGAGTCGTAAAAATTTTGCTCGACTTCGTCTCCGGCTAAACTAAATTTTTTAACACAAATCACAAACACAAATCCATAACAATTTATTTGAAATATTTCGAACAATCGATTTTATTTTTTTAAATTTTATTTTAAGACCATATATCTATATACATATGTTGAATATTGACAGAAAATGTTTTCAAAATTTTATTCCAATAGAATATTTTATCAAAATTTTATTTCTATAGAAAATTTTGTCAAAATTTTATTTCTATAGAACATTTTGCCAAAATTTTATTTCAATAGAAAATTTTGACAAAATTTTATTTTTATAGAAAATTTTGTAAAAATTTTATTTCTATAAAAAATTTAGTCAAAATTTTCCAGAAATTTTGCAAAATCTTACTTTTATTGAAAATCTTTTTCAATTATTTTTTTCTATAGAAAATTTTGTCAAAATTTTATTTCTATAGAACATTTTGCCAAAATTTTATTTCAATAGAAAATTGTGACAAAATTTTATTTTTATAGAAAATTTTGTAAAAATTTTATTTCTATAAAAAATTTAGTCAAAATTTTCCAGAAATTTTGCAAAATCTTACTTTTGTTGAAAATCTTTTTCAATTTTTTTTCTATAGAAAATTTTGTCAAAATTTTGTTTCTATAGAAAAATTTTTCAAAATTTTATTTCTATAAAAAAGTTTGTCAAAATTTTATTTCTATAGATATTTTGGCCAACATTTTATTTTTATAGCAAATTTTCTCATAATTTTATTTCTTACTGATGCTCAATGATACTCACAGTTGAGACGAAAACTAGTTAAAATTACTCAAATTTCCTATACCTACATAATATTGACTAATGAATCATAAATGCATTTTTGCGAAATTGCCTAAAAAATTTTGAATATTTCCCATATTTATAACCTGCGCCACACTGTGTCCAAGGCATTAGCAGCACTCAAAAAAAAGTTTACTTGGAGCCAAAGATTTTGAATCTAAATCTATAATAAATAAATCTATAATAATAACAAAAATATAAGGCCAAAAGTTCGGCTAGGCCGAAGCTTATGTACCCTCCACCATGGATTTTCTATAGAAATAAAATTAAAAAAAAAATAGAAATAAAATTTTGACAAAATTTTCTATAGAAATAAAATTTAAAAAAAAATAGAAATAAAATTTTGACAAAATTTTCTATAGAAATAAAATTTTGACAAAATTTTCTATAGACATAAAATTTTGACAAAATTTTCTATACAAATAAAATTTTGACAAAATTTTCTATCGAAATAAAATTTTGGTACATTATTTTTAGCTCGAGTGCCAACCATGATTATGAACTGATATGTACCAATTTTTGTGTGATTGGGGATCGCCTATATATAACTATAGGCCGATATGGACCAATTTTGGTAAGGTTGTTATATATGCTAACACCACGTTCCAAATTTGAACCGGATGAGATTAATTTTGCTCCTCCGGAGGTCGAATCTGGAGAACGGTTTATATGGGGGCTAGCTTAAAGTGGCAGCCCGATTAAGATTCAGGCTCACTTAGACTATTCAGTCCATTGTGATATATGGGGGCTATATATAATTATGGACCGATATGGACCAATTCTGGCACGGTTGTTAGACACAATATATAACACCATGTTCCAAATTTCAACCGGATCGGATGAAATTTGCTTCTCTTAGAGGCTCCGCAAGCCAAATCTGGGGATCGGTTTATATGGGGGCTATATATAATTATGAACCGATGTGGACCAATTTTTGCAAAGATATTAGAGATCATATACTAACACCACGTTCCACATTTGAACCGGATCCGATGAATTTTGCTCCTCCAAGAGGCTCCGGAGGTCAAATCTGGAGAACGGTTTATATGGGGGCTATATATAATTAAGGACCGATATGAACTAATTCTGGCACGGTTGTTAGAGACCATATACTAACACCATGTTCCAAATTTCAAGCGTATCGGATGAAATTTGCTTCTCTTAGAGGCTTCGAAAGCCAAATCTGGGGATAGGTTTATATGGGCGCTATATATAATTATAAACCGATGTGGACCAATTTTTGCATGGTTGTGAGAGACCATATACCAACATCATGTACTAAATTTCAGCCGGATCGGATGAAACTTGCTTCTGTTTGAGGCTCCGCAACCCAAATCTGGGATCGGTTTATATGGGGGCTATATATAATTATGGACCGATGTGAACCAATTTTTGCATGGTTATTAGATACCATATACCAACATCATGTACCAAATTTCAGCAAGATCGGATGGAATTTGCTTCTCTTAGAGGATCCGCAAGCCAAATTTGGGGGTTCATTTATATGGGGGCTATACGTAAAAGTGGACCGATATGACCATTTTCAATATCATACAACCTACATCAATAACAACTATATATATTTATAGACCGATGTGGACCATTTTCTGCATGGTCATTAGAGACCATATACTAACACCATGTACCAAATTTCACCCGGATCGGATGAAATTTGCTTCTCTTAGAGGCTTTCCAAGCCAAATTTGGGGGTCCGTTTATATGGGGGCTATACGTAAAAGTGAACCGATATGGCCCATTCGCATTACCATCCGACCTACATCAATAACAACTACTTGTGCCAAGTTTCAAGTCGATAGCTTGTATCGTTCGGAAGTTAGCGTGGTTTCAACAGACGGACGGACGGACATGCTTAGATCGACTCAGAATTTCACCACGACCCAGAATATATATACTTTATGGGGTCTTAGAGCAATATTTCGATGTGTTACAAATGGAATGACAAAGTTAATATACCTCCTATGGTGGGGGTGAATTTCATTTATCGAATTTTCCTTCTTTTTTCGTGGTATATTAATAAAGCTATTCATGTAAAAACAAATGATACTTTAAAACTCCAAATTATAACGGATACTTCAAATGCAAAAATGTTTTCTTAGTTCCAAAAAACTTTAAACCAAAGATGCTAAATCCTCGAAATAAGTTTTTGTATATTTTTGAATCGTTTTTATACCCTCCATCATAGGATGGGGGTATATTAACTTTGTCAATTCGTTTGTAACACATCGAAATATTGCTCTAAGACAACATAAAGTATATATATTCTGGGTCGTGGTGAAATTCTGAGTCGATCTAAGCATGTCCGTCCGTCCGTCCATCCGTCCGTCCGTCTGTTGAAATCACGCTAACCTTCGAACGAAACAAGCTATCGACTTGAAACTTGGCACAAATAGTTGTTATCGATGTAGGTCGGATGGTATTGAAAATGGGCCATATCGGTCCACTTTTACGTATAGCCCCCATATAAAGGGACCCTCAGATTTGGCTTGTGCAGCCTCTAACAGAAGCATATTTCATCCGATCCGGCTGAAATTTGGTACATGGTGTTGGTATATGGTCTCTAACAACCATGCAAAAATTGGTCCACATCGGTCCATAATTATATATAGCCCCCATATAAACCGATCCCCAGATTTGGCTTGCGGAGCCTCAAAGAGAAGAAAATTTCATCTGATCCGGCTGAAATTTGGTACATTATGTTGGTATATGGTCTCTAACAACCATGCAAAAATTGGTCCATATCAGTCCTTAATTATATATAGCCCCCATATAAACCGATCCCCCGATTTGGCTTACGGAGCCTCTAAGTGAAGCATATTTCATCCGATCCGGCTGAAAATTGGTACATGGTGTTGGTATATGGTTTCTAACAATCATGCAAAAATTGGTCCACATCGGTCCATAATTATATATAGCGCCCATATAAACCGACCCCCAGATTTGGATTGCGGAGCCTCAAAGAGAAGCAAATTTCATCCGATCCCGCTGAAATTCGGTACATGATGTTGGTATATGGTCTCTAACAACCATGCATAAGTTGGTCCACATCGGTCCATAATTATATATAGACCCCATATAAACCGATCTCCAGATTTGGCCTGCGAAGCCTCAAAGAGAAGCAAATTTCATCCGATCCGCCTGAAATTTGGTACATGATATTGGTATATGGTCTCTAACAATTATGCAAAAATTGGTCCACATCGGTTCATAATTATATGTAGCACCCATATAAACCGATCCCCAGATTTGGCTTGCGAAGTCTCCAAGAGAAGCAAATTTCTTCCAATCCGGTTGTAATTTGGAACATGGTGTTAGTATATGATCTTTAACAAGCGTGCCAGAATTGGTCCATATTGGTCCATGATTATATATAGCCCCCATATAAAACGTTCTTCAGATTTGACCTCCGGAACCTCTTGGAGGAGCAAAATTCATCCGATCCGGTTCAAATTAGGAACGTGGTGTTAGTATATGGTCGCTAACAACCATACCAAAATTGGTCCAATCACACAAAAATTGGTCCATATCGGTTGCCACTAGAGCCAAAAATAGTCTACCAAAATTTTATTTCTATAGAAAATTTTGTCAAAATTTTATTTCTATAGAAAATTTTGTCAAAATTTTATTTCTATAGAAAATTTTGTTTAAATTTTATTCGGTTCATAATCATGGTTGCCACTCGAGCCAAAAATAATCTACCAAGATTTAATTTCTATAGAAAATTTTGTGAAAAGTTTATTTCTATAGAAAATTTTGTGAAAATTTTATTTCTATAGAAAATTTTGTTAAAATTTTATTTCTGTAGAAAATTTTGTCAAAATTTTATGTCTACTTTGTCAAACTGAATTATTTACGTATTGGATCGATCTTTTTTGATTTAATATATACCACGTATGGACTTACATACATTTTAGAAGATGGTGTTAGGAGGTTTTAAGATACCTTGCCATCGGCAAGCGTTACCGCAACTTAAGTAATTCGATTGTGGATGGCAGTGTTTAGAAGAAGTTTCTACGCAATCCATGATGGAGGGTACATAAGCTTCGGCCTGGCTGAACTTACGGCCGTATATACTTGTTATTTTAAATTTTAAGATTCGATGTTTCAGTAAATTTAGGGACAATTTCTTCAAAGCAAAAATCTGTTAGCCTTAGTTCAAAGGCATACGACTTTAGTAGAGCGACGCAAATTTCCAAAATTTTTTTCCTAAATTTAATATATATTTTTTTTAAGATTATAAATTTTATTTTAATTAAAATTTCATTATTTTAAAAAAAAATTTCATTGATATTTTATAAATTGCGCAACCTAAAAATTTTGTTTGCGTAATTTTTAATATCACGTAAAAATTTTTTTCAGTATGTGTCCAAGATTTTGTAGAAGTCTGACAAAATATTGTCCAAATCGGGTCAATTTTAAATATAAACATAAAACTTTATATAAAGCACTCAACAAATTTGAAGGATTTGAGATTTTATCGAAATGTAGATCTGTATACAAAATTGTGCAGGATATATTATAGTTGGCCCCGACCGACTTCAGACTTTCCTTATTCGGTTTTTACTGAAATTGTATTTCGTCCCATAACGTTAGATTTAAATCTTAAGTACATAGATTTTGTAGAAGTGTATTACATTTTGTCTAAATCGATTCAGATTCAAATTCATGCATATGGGAATATAAACCTTTATATAGCTCGTTACAAATTTAAATGATTTGAGATGGTATCAATAATTTTGGTCAACAATATTTTGAAGGGAATAATACAATGAGCCTCGTCCGACTTTCCTACCTTCTTTACATGTCTATAAATACAAGACTTTGCCATCTGCTCATATTGTGATGGATACTTATATCATTATTTTATTTATTAAACATAGGACCGACATTGCCTTAAATTTGAAATATAGAGTTCAATTGGCATCAAATGTGAAATTAAGATCTTTTTTGCACACATAAATAAATACGATAATTTATATCGATCCATTTACGGTAGGTTAGGTGGCAGCCAAACGTATCAGGCTCACTTCAGTCCATTGTGCTACCACTCAGTGCTTTCTGATTCCATGTTAAGCTCAATGACAAGGTATCTACTTTTTATAGCCAAGTTCGAACGGCGTTCGACATTGCAGTGTAACCACTTAGAGAAACTTTGAAACCCTCAGAAATGTCACCAGCATTACTGAGGTGGGTTAATCCAACGCTGAAAAACTTTTTGGTGTTCGGTCGAAGCAGGAATCGAACCCAAGACCTTGTGTATGCAAGGCGGGCATGCTAACCATTGCACCACGGTGGCTCCCATCCATTTACGGTACCCCCACAATAGAACTACAAATTAATGGTATTAAAATGAGATTTAGTTATATTACCCGGAGTCGATACCGGATTCGTAGGCGAGGCTGATGAAAACTGCTGGAGTCGAAGTCGGAATCGAGCAAAATTGGCTCGACTCCACAGCCCTGAATAATAACAATTTCCTTTGAAAATTTCTTTTCTCATCTGTTTATATACAACCATCTGTTTATATGATTTAAAGTATTCCGAAAAAAAACCCATATGTTCACCTTGATGAATTCACCTCACGAACTTAAATTTGGGCCACATTTGGGTTGCTCCTGAATAGCGGTGCAACTTTAAGATGAGTAATTTTTATAATGATGATTTTGATTTATTATACAATTTTTCTTATTGGCTATGGAAATCTGTATAAGTACATTTGCATTACTGTCTAAATGTTCGACTATAAAAAATATTAGTCCTATGTTGCCATACATATAAATATCTACCATGATTTGTCCATTGTAGTTATCTGGTGCTCATATTTGCTATGTAAGAGAAGTGTTTTTAGCTTATAAACTCCGGCTAGATTCTGTTTGTTTTGTTAAACAACTGTATGAATAATATTTCCTTATGGCATTTTAGTCCTTTTTGGTCGTTATTGTTTTTCTTGGTATATTCGTTATTTTATTCGTACTGAATATTTCCTCTTGTTTTGTGTTCTTTTTTTCGTAAAAAAAATCAAGATTTTATTGTTTTGTATGGCGACAAAGTTCCCTTTTCCCGTTGTATTTAATTCGATGTTTATTCGAAATATTTTTTTTTTTTTTTGGTTGAGACAACTTCGACTATAGCCATGTAGCAATATCTTGGCTACTCTGTCGGAAGTAGTGTTTCTTTTGGTAGTTCGTAAATGGTGTCAACAAAAGAATGAAGTGAATTTGAAAGTATCGAGAAGGAAATGAATGAAATTTTACAATAGAGGTGTTTTTTTTTACTTTGTAAAATATGGCCCTGTGTGTTCGGACTATAATAAGATTGGACAGGAATGTAGGTCATTGAGCCTACTTCATATCTACCGATCTATTCAATATAGCAAGATATTCACCGATAGAAAAAATCATGAACTACGTGGTCTTTTCAAGATGTTCCTTTCATGAAAGTGAATCAACACACATGTGTTATCAAACTGAGAACAGACGGGGTCAATCTGACAACGATAAAATGACACCATGCGTTGTCAAAACAACAACCAGCGTTTATGATCTGAAAACGTAATGGTTACGAATTTATAAACAAAATTAAAACAAGTATATACGGCCGTAAGTTCGGCCAGGCCGAATCTTATGCACCCTCCACCATGGATTGTGTAGAAACTTCTAGTAAAGACGGTCATCCACAATTGAATTACTTGAGTTGCGGCCGATGGCAAGGCATCTTAAAATTTCTTAACATCATCTTCTAAATTGTAAGTCGGTCCATGCGGGATATATAGTAGACAAAAGAAAGGTCGATTCGTATATATTCAGTTTTTGACGGGTATATATAGGGAAGAAATTATTACGAACCGATATGAGCTTTTGTGCGGTAATTATCAGAGATGGACTGTATACAACTTTTTAAGGTTTGCGACTGTCGCAAAGTTGTAAACGTCGTAAACGTCACATACACGTCGTAAATGTAGAAAAAGTAGGAAACGTCGCAAACTCCAAATACTTCAGACCCTTCAGATAGGCAGCGAATGATAATCCAAGATGATGATACGTGCGAAAAAGTTTCAATTCTCACGAATGTTTGTAAAATTATTAACAAGCTTAAAAAACTTGAGAATATGGTTATTTCAATTGGAAACTCGAAGTCAAAATTACTATAAACTACTCGATGGTGCAGTAAACGTGACGGTCGGTACTCGCTCATGGTTAACCTTTCACAAATTACTGCAGAAACTGGAAGGAAGGAAAACATAAATACGTTACATAAATGAATTGCTGTTAAGAGAGAATTTTATAATATCACTCTTTGGCTTATTAGCTTAGATGGACATTATGGACCACGAAAACCAAGAATAGTTTGAAGTTGTGAATGGGAGACGTAAATCTAGTAGAGTTTTCAATAAATACAATAAAAAGCATTTTTTGCATACCTTTTATCGGGGAGCTTAACGAAATTAAATTAAACAATAAGTAAAGTAGAAAGTAGGGCAGGGCCGACTATATCATACCCTAAACCACTATTACAGAATTAGTAATCATAAGCATTTGTGGGGTAACATATAGGTCTGGGAGATAAACCGCAGTTGCATATTTAAGAAAATTAAGGGGTACATGTCTATGGGTGTTTTGTGTCAATCTCACTATAGCTCATAGTCAATGTTGCCAGGGAAAATGTTCTGTTTACCCTACAAGGACAAAAAAAGTTCCCTACTTTCCCATACATTCCCAAACAATTATCCCTACTATATTTTTCGTAAAATTTAAAAAATTTTACAAAACAAAAATGGTTCTAAGTAGTTTATTATCTTCAAACATGAATATGCAACGTATATGACTTAGAATATAAATTTGTATGACCACCACGGTTACCGCAGTTGGTAGAATTCTACCCAAATTAGTAATCTTTTTTGTTAAATTTCTATAAAAATAAAATTTTGGAAAAAGTTTCTATAAACAAATTTTTGTGAGAAATTTTTCTATAGAAATAAAATTTTGACAATAAATTCTAAAATAAATATTTTGAAAAAAATTTCTATAGAAATACAATATTGACAAAATGTTCTATAGAAATAAAATGTTGACAACATTTTCTACAGGAATAAAGTTTACCACACATTGTTAAAGATCAAGCCTTGCCGGCTTCTAATTTCCTCCCCAAGAGCCGCCAAAATGTAAAAATTATTGGAAATTGTGTTGAGTGAAAATGTCCTATATTGTGGCCCTACGTCACTACAAGACGCTAAATATTAGAAAAGCCCTACATATAGGGAATTTCCCCTACTTCTAGCAACACTGGCTGTGTTGATATTGCACCTACGGAGTTAGTATGCCACTAATATTGAGCCCATTATTAAAAAACAAGTATATACAGCACTAAGTTCGGCCGAGCCGAATCTTAAATACCCACCACCATGAACCAAATATTAGGGTTTCCTTTGAAATTTCAGGAGAGCTTGAGGACTTGAGGACACTTCCCGAATATAAATTTAAAGATTTCACCTATGAGGACTATATCAGATTCTGGATTTATAAGAACCATTTTTGTTTGAGTTTTAGAGGAATCAACATCTCTTGTAAGTGTGCAAGAAAATTATAAAATAACGTCTTGATTTGAAATCTTAAATCTGTAGAAGTGAAATCTGGAAATTTTACATTGAGTTTCAAGCAATTTTCATGATCAGTGCGGCTTCTACACCCTCAAGAAGTGAAGTCGGTCTATATGGAGGCATTACCAAATGGACCGATAAAAACTTAATCCTATACACGTTTTTGTGAGCCTAAAATACCAGAATATTTACAATTTCAGGCAAATCAGATAAAAACTACGGTTTCTAGAAACCCAAGGAGTTAAATTGAGAGATCGTTCTTATGGGGGCTATACTAAAATATGGACCGATACTCACCGTTTTCGGCACACCTCTTTATGACTCGAAAATACCTCTAGATTTCCAATTTCAGACAAATTGGATAAAAACTACGGTTTCTGTAAGCCCAAGACCTCAAATCGGGATGTCGTTTTATATGGGGACCATACCATAACATGGACCGATACTCACAATTTTTGGCACACGTATTTGTGGTCCTACAATACCTCTAGATTTTCAATTTCAGGTAAATTGAATAAAATCTGCGGTTTCTATAAGCCCAAGAAGTAAAATCGGGAGATCGGTCTATATGGGGGCTATACCAAAATATGGATCGATACTCACCATTTTTGGCACACCTCTTTATGGTCATAAAATACCTCTAGATTTCCAATTTCAGGCAAATAGGATAAAAACTTCGGATTCTAGAAGCCCAAGAAGTAAAATCGGGAAATCGGTCTATATGGGGGCTATACCAAAATATGGACCGATACTCACCATTTTCGGCAGACCTCTTTATGGTCCTAAAATACCTCTAGATTTCCAATTTCAGACAAATTGGATAAAAACTGCGGTTTCTATAAGCCCAAGACCCCAAATCGGGAGTTCGTTTTATATGGGGACCATACCAAAACATGGACCGATACTCACAATTTTTGGCACACATATTTGTGGTCCTACAATACCTCAAAATTCCAATTTCAGGTAAATTGAATAAAAACTGCGTTTTCTATAAGCCCAAGAAGTAAAATCGGGAGATCGGTCTATATGGGGGCTATACCAAAACATGAACCTATACTCACCACTTTTGGCACACCTCTTTATGGTCATAAAATACCTCTAGATTTCAAATTTCAGGCAAATTGCATAAAAACTACGATTTCTATAAGCCCAAGACCCCAAATCGGGAGGTCGGTTTATATGGGGACTATATCAAAACTTGGACCGATATAGCCCATCTTCGAACTTGACCTGTCTGCAGACAAAAGACAAGTTTGTGCAAAATTTCAACACGATTGCTTCATTATTGAAGACTGCAGCGTGATTACAACAGACAGACAGACATCGTTATATCGGCTTAGAATTTCTCCCTTATCAAGAATATATATACTTTATATAGTCGGAAATCGATATTTCGATGTGTTACACACGGAATTACAAACTTATTATACCCCCGTCGCCATTCTATGGTGGTGGGTATAAAAAGAGAAAATCGTTAAATTAGTGTGGGTAATAAATACAAATTTTGTAAAAATCGAGCAATATTCTTATGTAAGAGCTACAAGTACGTATAAGTACGATCGACTAGTACATCAAAATTTGAAATTTGAGTAACATTGGTTAATAAATAAGAGTACTATGGCCAAATTTGGGAAAATCGGGCGATGCATATATATGGAAGCTATATTTAAATCTGAACCAATTTGCATAATATTTTGCGGGTTTGATTAATACCACAAAAGGTTACCTTGTGCAAGATTTGAGTAAGATCAGTTAAGAAATGAGGCCTATATGGTCAAACATAAGGTTATTAGGGAAGAATTTTTCAAAATCGGGTGATACATATATGGGAGCTATCTGAACCGATTTCGATGAAATTTTGCACATATAGTAAGTACTGTAGAGGACTGGATCTAGCCAACTTTTAGTAAGATCGGTTAATAAATAAGGGTTCTATGGCCAAATTTGGTAAAATCGGGCTACACATATATATGGGAGCTATATCTAAATCTGAACCGATTTCGATGATTTTTGCACATATAGTAAGTGCTATAGAAGACTACATTTAGCCAAATTTGGGTAAGATCATTTGATAAATAAGGGTTTTATGGTCAAATTTAAAAAAATCGGGCGGTACATATATATGGGAGCTATAGCTAAATCTGAACCGATTTCGATGAGTTTTTGCACATATAGTTAGTGCTATAGAAGATTATATTTAGCCAACTTTGTGTAAGATCGGTTGATAAATAAAGGTTTTGTGGCTAAATTTGGGAAAATCGGGCGATACATATATAGAAGAGCTATATCTAAATCTAAACCGATTTGGATGAATTTTTGCAGACATGAAGGGCGATGGAAAAGATTACCTTTTGCCAAATTTGGTGACGATCCGTTCGAAAAAAAGCGCAACGTGACCCCATTTGTCGAAATCGGGCGATACATATATATGGGAGTTATTTCTAAATTTGATCCGATTTCTTCCAAATTCAATAGCGTTCGTCCTAGTGCCCCAAAAACTCCCTGTACCAAATTTCATCAAAATCGGTTAATAATTGCGACCGGAGTCCTGTGAACAACAAATACATGGACAGACGGACGGACGGACGGACACCAAGCGCTAGATCGACTCAGGAGGTGATTCTGAGTCGATTGGTATATATTTTGTGGGGTCTAAAATCAATATTTCTGGTAGGCACATTTTTTGGCCGATCAAACTTATTATACCCTGACCACTATGTGGTTTAGGGTATAAAAATATTCACAATTTCTTTAATTTCAAATTAGGTTTTCTACACAAGGTTTACGACTTTTGCGACATACGTATTATACCGTCGTAAACGTATGTCGCAAAAGTCACTGTTTGCGACAGGCCAACCCTGGTAATTATAGAGCCAGAATTGAAATATGGAGGTCGCTTTTTATGGGGGCTATATACAATTATGAATACGAGTCTACCAAAAATTTCAGATTTTTTACTGTTTGGTAGATTGGTAGAATTCTTGATGTTTTGGAAGATATTGCAAAATATTCCTCTCCAACTATGAAATGTTTCATAACTTTTCTATAGAAATAATATTTTGACAAAATTTTCAACAGAAATAAAATTCTGACAAAATTTTCTACAGAAACAAATATTTGACAAAATTTTGTATACAAATTATATTTTGACAAAATTTCCTAAAGAAATAAAATGTTGAAAAAATTTTCTATAGAAATAAAATTTTGACAAAATTTTCTATAGAAATATAAAATTTTGACGGCAATAACATTTTGGTAGATTATTTTTGGCTCGAGTGGAAATCGTGCTTTTTCTGTGATTGGGGATCAGTTTATTTGAGGGCTATATATAATATAGATCGATGCGGTCCAATTTTGGCATGGTTGTTATCGGCCATATATAGTGAAATGTACCAAATTTCAACCGGATCGGATGAATTTTGCTCCCTCACAAAGCTCTGGAGGTCAAATCTGGGGATCGGTTTATATACGGGCTATATATAATTATGGTCCGATATGGACCAATTCTGACATGGTTGTTAGAGGCCATGTACTAACACCACGTACCAAATTTCAAACGGATCGGATGAAATTTGATTCTCTTAGAAGCTCCGCAAACCAAATCTGGGGTTCTGTTTATATGGGGGCTATATATAATTATGGACCGATATGGACTAATTCTGGCATGGTTGTTAGAGACCATATACTAACACCACGTACCAAATTTCAACCGGATCGGATGAATTTTGTTCCCTCAAGAGGCTCTGGAGAGACTTTCCATGGCCAAAGAAAAACGAATGTCGTTCACGAATTCATGAACGCCCGTGGGCGAAATCGTGAACGTTCCGTTTTTATATTTTGTGAACGTTTCCGTTTCATTTTGTCACTGTCCGTTCACGATTGTGGAACGCAATTTTTTCAATTAGTGTTGATATTGGTTTATGGTATTAAAACATCTCCTCGTAATGGATTATCATATAGAACGTATATATTCGTAATATGAAGACATTTGCCGTGGATAAAAAAAAATAATAGTTTGCCGTTCCATTTGAAACTCATCGAAGTATCTATTTCCGACTATTTTCACTAAAAGATATTACGTTCTGAAATTTGGCTCAGTTTCGGTTGCTATCTGCAAGCATGTCAAATTCATATATAGGATTTAACAGTCCGGGGGGTTAGAAATCTTTTTGGCGTCATGACAACATTTTTGCAGCGCATAACTTCAATTTTCTTGAAGTACTAGTTTCATGAAATCCATCTAAAATTCTATATATTTTCAAGTAACTCGCTCTGATGTGGTTTCTTCAATATAAATTATTTAATTTAAGCCATGGTGGTGGACATTTAAAATTCGGTGGACTTTACGGCAGAACGAACTTGTTAGTTAATGGGTGGCCATTCGTAGTCGGTGTATTTGGCGGCAACGTCGGTAAAATTTTGTCATTGATGGATAAAATAGACATTGCAGCCCGTCGACTTCTCTACACTGATAAAAGCTTACTCAGTCCAAAGAAAGATCGCGTCGGCTTTATTTAATGCCTCTAATAATTAGAGACAGCTTTGCCAGTAAAAATAATTTATTGGTAACAAATTTCGTTTCGAAACAATAATTGCTTTGTTTGTATGTGTGTGTGTAAATCCCAGTGGTGTGAGGGATCAACGATCAGTCAATGCATGGCTTTAAGCTGAGATCAAAAAAAAAAAAAAAAGACAACAATAACGATTGAAGAGAAGCCAACAATAACAAACAAAACGAATGAAAAGCCTGTATATTCGCTAGCCCTTTAGGCACTACCCCTGGTCCTACACAATACCTTTTACATGCATTTGGGTGGCGAATTTAACATGGGCTTGTCCTAGGAAGGGGTCTATCGATCCCACATCGTTTACGGGGGACCACCTACGGCGGCACCTACTCCGTTCAGCTCATGGTGGTACCGCACATTGGTGCCCAAGGCACCTGTCTATTGTAGGCACCACATGTGATGGTAGCTCTTAGTAGATACCACAGGGGTATCGCCATTTAGCCATCGTATTAACCGTTTTCTTTTACCGCCCATTTATAAAATTATATTTTCATTGTTTAGTTTATATATACATTTATATTTTTTGTTTATATATTTAGTTAAAAGATTAAAATAATACATTTTCTAAATTACTATCGCGTTGTTTGGGACAGCAAATGAATCTATATGCGCAGTGTAGTAAAAGAAATTCATAGTATATATCTTCATTTACGTCCCCTTTTAAAGCAACAATTCCGGTATAGAGTAAAAATTGTCGGTACTCCGTAGCCTTCCAGTTCTTTATTTCGTCCAAAGCTCTTGGTTTCCTAGCAAATTCAAAAGGAATAAAGGATCTAAAGCTGTGAAATTTTTCAGACACATTTTTTTCAAAATTTAGATTTAAAGTTAGAAAGCTCCCTAAAATTGTTTTTGTTTCAAAGAAGCAACATACTTACCTTCCATTAACAATTAAATTCTAATTACAATTTCAACGCAATAAAAAAGGGAAAATCCTCGACTATTCTTCTAAACAACATAAAATTAACTAAAATGTCTGAAAATGTTTATTTACTTGTGGTTACTATGGTAACACAATATTCTGTTTAATAAATTTAGATATGAGTCAGCACGTTTACCAGGGTCCACCTACGGTACCACCTACCCTTTTTATCTCCTAGTGGTACCCTTAATTGGTGGCCATAGCGGCCGTCCATTGTAGACGACATGTGGGTAACCCCATTTCGTTACCACATTATGCGTCGTAAACACTACTTTTATTTGAATGATTTTTATATAACATTCCAAAAAGTCGCCCTACTTATCCCAGATTCGAAGGCGGTACTTACTGAGCCATAAAATAAGAAATTAAAAATGTGGTGGATGTCAGATATAAAATGCAAAACTAACTGGAGAGTATACGAACCAAATCCAGGGCTAAATATGATGATTTTGCTTCCACCGGTTTATACCAAGATTGCTGAACCGATATTTTTGCAACAAAATCATATGGTAGAAGTCTCAAAAATAAAATCGGAACGTTCGGCCAACGTTAGATCTGATAAAGCCTTAAGAATTTTACTTAACATGAAATACAAAACTCGAATGAACGTGTCTGCATTATGATTCATTGAAATGCCTATGCTCAATTTTGTAGATATTTTTTGATGATTCGTTGACAAAGAGGTAGGGAAATGCCACTCTAAAAGGGTTTTCTTTTAAATTCCGCCGCGTTATACCCCCGAATAAGGGATACCACATCCTCCTATAAATGGTATATACAAGACAATTGACAATTTCGTAACTCATTCGCGTTAGAACCATATCCCAACTATTCATACAAAAGAGAGAAATTGCAAAGCCAGCCTTAGGAAATGACGGTCCACATTGCGGTAGGGAATAAGCTCACGAAAGGTGGTGAGGAGTTATTACGAGGTCGAAGTTTGTCGTAGAAAAAAATGGTTTTGTGCAGTACTATGAGGTAGCAATTTAGCTGCCGAATTAGGGATACCACCCGCTCCTGTAAGAAGTATCTACCAGTGACTATGAAAGGAGGTAGGAGTCAATGGGCATACCACTTCACCCGTCAAAAGTATGAATGGTGGCAAATAGGCGACCACTTCGTCACTCTTTTGCGGCAATGGAATATTTTTATACCACTGGGATAACATCGCTTTCATCAACATAAAAGATATCTATTGTCCTACTGTCTATCTGTTCGCCTGTTTTCAATTAAATTTCATTGGGATGATTGTATTTGTTCTGAAACATTTTTTATGTGTTTCGTTTAAAATGAATACTTACTCCAACTACTACTGCTGCTACCATTGTCACTACTATGACTACCATAACTACAATTCTTATGTATACGAAATGAGATGAGTGTTGAAAAGACTGGGGGTTTCTTTTACGGAAAAATTTCTCTAGTTTTTATGATCGAATTTCATACTACATTAAGGATTTGCAGTTGTTTCCTTGTTTTATGGAAACCGAATAAAACGATACCAATGATTTTTTCTGACACTTTGGATAAAAAGCGATACGAGAATGTTAGGTTAGGTTATATTGCAGCCCGATGTATCAGGCTCACTTAGACTATTCAGTCCATTGTAATACCATATTGGTGAACTTCTCTCTTATCACTGAGTGCTGCCCGATTCCACGTTAAGCTCAATGACAAGGGACCTCCTTTTTATAGCCGGGTCCGAACTGCGTTCCACATAGCAGTGAAACCACTTAGAGAAGCTTCGACACCCTCAGAAATGTCACCACCTTTACTGAGGTGGGATAACAGGTTGGCTGATAAGTCCCCGGTCTGACACATAGATGGCGTCGCTAGTATTAAAGGCATATTACTTTTACATAGCACCAACCATCAAATGATTCGTGTCAAAATTTTACGTCTGTAAGTTAATTAGTTTGTGAGATAGAGCGTCTTTTGTGAAGCAACTTTTGTTATTGTGAAAAAATGGAAAAAAAAAGAATTTCATGTTTTGATAAAATACTGTTTTCTGAAGGGAAAAAATACGGTGGAAGCAAAAACTTGGCTTGATAATGAGTTTCCGGACTCTGCCCTAGGGAAATCAACAATAATTGATTGGTATGCAAAATTCAAGCGTGGTGAAATGAGCACGGAGGACGGTGAACGCAGTGGACGCCCGAAAGAGGTGGTTACCGACGAAACCATCAAAAAATTCCACAAAATGATTTTGAATGAACGTAAAATGAAGTTGATTAAGATAGCAGAGGCCTTAAAGATATCAAAGGAACGTGTTGGTCATAACATTCATCAATATTTGAATATGCGGAAGCTCTGTGCAAAATGGGTGCCGCGCGAGCTCACATTTGACCAAAAACAACAACTTGTTGATGATTCTGAGCGGTGTTTGCAGCTGTTAACTCGTAATATAACCGTGTTTTTCCGTCGATATGTGACAATGAATGAAACATGGCTCCATCACTACACTCCTGAGTCCAGTAGACAGTCGGCTGAGTGGACAGCGACCGGTGAACCATCTCCGAAGCGTGGAAAGACTCAAAAGTCCGCCGCTCTGTTTTTTGGGATGCGCATGGAATAATTTTTATCGATTATCTTGAGAAGGGAAAACCATCAACAGTGATCATTATACGGCGTTATTGGAGCGTTTGAAGGTCAAAATCGCGGCAAAATGACCCCATATGAAAAAGAAAAAAGTGTTGTTCCACCAAGACAACGCTCCGTGCCACAAGTCATTGAGAATGATGGCAAAACTTCATGAATTGGGCTTCGAATTGCTTCCCCACCCACCGTATTCTCCAGATGTGGCCCCCAGCGACTTTCTCTTGTTCTCAGACCTCAAAGGATGCTCGCAGGGAAAAAATTTGGCTGCAATGAAGAGGTGACCGCCGAAACTGAGGCCTATTTTGAGGCAAAACCGAAGGAGTACTACCAAAATGGTATCAAAAAATTGGAAGGTCGTTATAATCGTTGTATCGCTCTTGAAGGGAACTATGTTAAATAATAAAAACGAATTTTGACAAAAAAAAATGTGTTTTTCTTTGTTAGACCGGGGACTTATCAGCCAACTTTTTATGTGGGAAAATATCACAACATTTTTCAATTCACATCCAAAACACTGAATTCGGATCACAACTTGAGAAGTAATGAAATTTCAGTGCAACGGCTGTTGAAATGGTAGACATTCGTCCTATGACAAGCCCATGTTAAATTAATCGCTTCTGCGCCAATTTTATACCATTTCCGGATCCAAAAAGAACATTTTCATATAAAAAAGGAGGTCCTTTGTCATTGAGCTTAACATAGAATGGGGTAGCACTCAGTTATAAGAAAGAAGTTCACCAATGTGGTATCACAATGGACTGAATAGTCTAAGTGAGCCTGATACATCGGGCTGCCACCTAACCTAACCTAACCTAGTTTGGCTCAAAGACGATCGCTGTTGATTTCGGAAAAAAAGAACGATATGCATTTTTTTGATCCCAGAGGCAACATATTTAACTTGATTTGCTTAAAATTTTGCATAGGGGGTACACTTAATAGTGTCATCAATTGTGACAAATTTTGTTGAAGTCGGCTTAGATTTAGATATAGCTCCCATATATATCGTTCGTCCGATTTACACTCGTGTGACCAAAGACTCCAAAGTTTTACACCGATTTACGTGAATTTATGCACATGGAGTAGAATTGATGTTCTAACTATGCCTGCTATATTTGGTGAAAACCGGTTCAGATTTAGATATAGCTCCCATGTATATATTTCGCTCGATATGGATTTAATCGGTCATAAAGGCCAAATTTTTGCTTCATTTCCTTCAAATTTTGCACAAAGATTACAGTTGATGATATTGTCAAGCAATCGAAATTTTCTTGAAATTTGTTCAGATTTAGGTATATATATTTTGCCCGATATACACTTTTTTTGTCCCAGAGGCCATAGTTTTAATTTGATTTTGCACAAGAAATACAATTAATAGTGTCGTTAATTGTGACAAATTTTGTTGAAGTCGGCTGAAATTTAAATATAGCTCCCATATATATCTTTCGACCGTTATGCACTTATATGGCCCCAGAAGCTAGAGTTTTACTCTGATTTTGCACATTTGGTTAAATTAGTAGTATAATCAATTGTGCTAAATTCGATTGAAATCGTTTCAGATTTTTATATTGCTCCCATAATTATGTTCCTCCGAATTGGGCTAATATAGCCAAAATATTCCTTGTAAAATCGCCACTGATAAGTTGATAGATTGTAAAAATAATTCAAAACAAAATTTTCTTATGCCTCAGAAGTCCTTTTCGCTCTAGGACGACTAGTTTAGGAGATATGACCAAAAGAAGTTTTTCATATAAAAATTTAAAGTTTGTAGAATTTGGATGGAGTTTTATTTTTTTTGTGGTGGTCACGAATTAAAGTCCTTTTCGCTGTAGATAAATCATAAATGCACTTTTGAGAATTTGCATACAAATGGATTTAGATTTAAATTTTGTATGAATATCCAGACATATACCTTTATATATCGTACCCAAAAAATTTTAAATTTTATATAGCTCTCAACAAATTTTAAAGAGTTAAGATAGCAATAAAAATTTTTGGTATAAATACTGGTGAAGGTTTAATATAGTCGGCCTCGCCCGACTTTAGAAATTACTTACTTGTTCTATTATACATTTTTGTTATATCAATGAAATAATTCCGTTGGCTCAATTTTAATGATATTTTCCTTTTATGTGTAGCTGATCCATTTTGTCGACGATTTCACATACACAAGACCGCCACTGAATAGAAATTGTATTGATTTGCTAAGTGTTATCGATAAAGTGGCTGTATAAGTATTTAAGAAATTGTTAAAGAAAAGTGGCAAAAATTGTAGTATTTCAAAGCATGCTTGTTCCTCCAAGACCACAGAATTTAATATTCACTCATCTTCTGCAGGAAATGGATATAACGAATATCTACGAATTGGCTACGAAACTCCATGGTATGAGTTGGGTGTGTGTGTATATGTGTCTTATAGTTAATAGAAGAAAGTTTTAAATGCTTGCTATCAACATTCATAGTGGTAATAACTGTATTTATGACCATAAGTATATGATTGTAGTGGATATCACACACACACACGCTTACTTACACACATACACATAATCAAATACTTAATTATGAAAATTTATACATATGATGTGAGGGGTGGTGAAAGTAATTGTATGACTATAACATGGTTTGTGTACATGTGTGTGTATGTGTTCGTTTGTACACATAAGCTGGCAATTATTTTCAATTATAAACATTAGTTGGTAATATTTTTGGATATTCCGAGAAGCCCAACAACATCAAAAACAATAAAGCGTGAAGAACAGAAAAAAAATAAATAAAAACAAAATCGACGTTTTGGGGCCATACATTAAATATCATGTCTGGTGGCTATTTATCATTAAATCAGTTTTATTTTTATGAACGAACAATAACCACGGGCAACCTAGCAGAAATAATAACAATAACAGGAAATAAGCTTGACTACCCACCATCATACTGGTAGTGGTCTGTTTCGAATTACTGGGAAATACTGGCACAGCGTTGTTGTAAATTAAAATACTCACTGAATACTCTGATTACAGTAGGTCAAATACGAAACGCCATTTAGACTTGTCTAAAAGGAGATCACTTATCATTGATCGAAACATAGAATCATTGATAAGAGAGAAGTTCATCTCCTGTGGTACCACAATGGACAAAATAGACTAAGAGATCCTACAATAACGATTGCTACCTAACATATTCAAATATAATCTAGGGAAATAAAAAAAAATAGCTTTTCCTACTAAAGATTACCATCAAGCGAAATACGATTTCGCAAATTATTGAATTTCATCGCCAAAATTGGTGCTCTGTTAAAAAAGTTCATCGCGCACTTTTATCGAAAAATTCTCTTCAGCAACGAAGCTCATTCTTGGTTCAATGGGTTCGTAAATAAGCATAATTGTAAAGTAAAGATCAGCCAGAAGCATTGCAAAAGCTACGAATACATACAGAAAAGCCGAAGTTTGGTGCGGTTTATGGGCTGGTGGCATAATTGGACTGTATTTCTTCAAAGACAATGCGAATCGTAATATAACTGTGAATGAAGAGAAATGATATCCAATGATTTCCAACATTTTTTTTTTTGCCAAAAATGCAAGAGCTTTATATTATATGACATGTGGTTTTAACAAGACATGCCACACAGTACGTGTAAACATGGATAGAGAGGCGAGTTCTATAGAAATAAAATGTTGACAAAATTTTCTATAGAAATAAAATTTCGACAAAATTTTCTATAGAAATAAAATTTCGACAAAATTTTCTATAGAAATAAAATTTTGACAAAATTTTCTATAGAAATAAAATTTTGACAAAATTTTCTACCGAAATAAAATTTTACAAAATTTTCTAGAGAAATAAAATTTTGACAAAATTTTCTATAGAAATAAAATTTTGACAAAATTTTCCATAAAAATAAAATTTTGACAATTTTTTTATAGAAATAAAATTTTGACAAAATTTTAAATAGAAATAAAATTTTTAGGAAATTTCTACAAAAATAAAATTCTGACAAAATTTTCTATAGAAATAAAATTTTGACAAAATTTTCTACAGAAATAAAATTTTGACAAAATTTTCTATAGAAATAAAATTTTGACAAAATGTTCTATAGAAATAAAATTTTGGCAAAACTTTCTATAGAAATAAAATTTTGACAATATTTTTTTGGAATAAAATTTTGAAAAATTTTCTATAGAAATAAAATTTTGACAAAATTTTCTATAGAAATAAAATTTTGACAAAATTTTCTATAGAAATAAAATTTTGACAAAATTTTCGATAGAAATAAAATTTTGACAAAATTTTTTATAGAAATAAAATTTTAACAAAATTTTCTATAGAAATAAAATTTTAACAAAATTGTCCATAGAAATAAAATTTTGACAAAATTTTATATAGAAATAAAACTTTGACAAAATTTTCTGTTGAAATAAAATTTTGACGAAATTTTCTATAGAAATAAAATTTTGACAAAATTTTCCATAGAAATAAAATTTGGACAAAATTTTTTTATAGAAATAAAATTTTGACAAAGTTTTCTATAAAAACAAAATTTTGAAAAAATTTTCTATAGAAATAAAATTTTAACAAAATTGTCCATAGAAATGAAATTTTAACAAAATTTTATATAGAAATAAAATTTTGACAAAATTTTCTTTAGAAATAAAATTTTTGACAAAATTTTCTATAGAAATAAAATTTTAACAAAATATTCTATAGAAATAAAATTTTAACAAAATTGTCCATAAAAATGAAATTTTGACAAAATTTTTTATAGAAATAAAATTTTGACAAAATTTTCTTTAGAAATAAAATTTTGACAAAATTTTCTATAGAAATAAAATTTTGACAAAATTTTCTATAGAAATAAAATTTTGACAAAATTTTCTATAGAAGTAAAATGTTGACAAAATTTTCTATAGAAATAAAATTTTGACAAAATTTTCTATAGAAATAAACCAATGACAAAACTTTTTATAGAAATAAAATTTTGACAACATTTTCTATAGAAATAAAATTTTTATTGTTGTTTTTTTTGATCTCAGCTTAAAGCCATGCATTGACTAAACTACAAGTGTAGCTTAACCAACAGAGGAAAAGTATGCTTGTCAAATTTATTTGGGCAAAGCCCTATAGACTGCAAGATGGTTGGATGTACAGCTGTTTCGGAATTACCACATTCCTCATCAGCATCCTCTACTTGCAGCAAAACTATCAACCAATTATCAGAATAAATTCGGGTAATTCACTCAACCCAACGTGAACTACACTTGAACCTCCCGAAAAAGGGTTTGATAGTCGGCTACTGCCTAAACAAATTTGCCAGCATATCTCTTTTCCTTTGCCAAACTCAAATCATCGATTTGTATGTAAAGGGTGATTTGTTAAGAGCTTGATAACTTTTTTTTAAAAAAAACGCATAAAATTTGCAAAATCTCATCGGTTCTTTATTTGAAACGTTAGATTGGTCCATGACATTTACTTTTTGAAGATAATTTCATTTAAATGTTGACCGCGGCTGCGTCTTAGGTGGTCCATTCGGAAAGTCCAATTTTGGGCAACTTTTTCGAGCATTTCGGCCGGAATAGCCCGAATTTCTTCGGAAATGTTGTCTTCCAAAGCTGGAATAGTTGCTGGCTTATTTCTGTAGACTTTAGACTTGACGTAGCCCCACAAAAAATAGTCTAAAGGCGTCAAATCGCATGATCTTGGTGGCCAACTTACCGGTCCATTTCTTGAGATGAATTGTTCTCCGAAGTTTTCCCTCAAAATGGCCATAGAATCGCGAGCTGTGTGGCATGTAGCGCCATCTTGTTGAAACCACATGTCAACCAAGTTCAGTTCTTCCATTTTTGGCAACAAAAAGTTTGTTAGCATCGAACGATAGCGATCGCCATTCTCCGTAACGTTGCGTCCAACAGCATCTTTGAAAAAATACGGTCCAATGATTCCACCAGCGTACAAACCACACCAAACAGTGCATTTTTCGGGATGCATGGGCAGTTCTTGAACGGCTTCTGGTTGCTCTTCACTCCAAATGCGGCAATTTTGCTTATTTACGTAGCCATTCAACCAGAAATGAGCCTCATCGCTGAACAAAATTTGTCGATAAAAAAGCGGATTTTCTGCCACTGATTTTGGTAATAAAATTCAATGATTTGCAAGCGTTGCTCGTTAGTAAGTCTATTCATGATGAAATGTCAAAGCATACTGAGCATCTTTCTCTTTGACACCATGTCTGAAATCCCACGTGATCTGTCAAATACTAATGCATGAAAATCCTAACCTCAAAAGAATCACCCTTTATTTGGCTGGGTTTGTTTTTGAGCGTGCTTCCTCTATCTTCATTCGTTTTGTTTGTTATTGTTGGCTTCTCTTCAATCGTTATTGTTGTTTTTTTGTTTTTTGATCTCAGCTTAAAGCCATGCATTGACTAAACTACAAGTGTAGCTTAACCAACAGAGGAAAAGTATGCTTGTCAAATTTATTTGGGCAAAGCCCTATAGACTGCAAGATGGTTGGATGTACAGCTGTTTCGGAATTACCACATTCCTCATCAGCATCCTCTACTTGCAGCAGTAGCTAGGCAGTAGCCGACTATCAAACCTTTTTTCGGAAGGTTCAGGTGCAGTTCACTTTGGGTTGAGTGAATTACCCGAATTTATTCTGATAATTGGTTGATAGTTTTGCTGCAAGTAGAGGATGCTGATGAGGAATGTGGTAATTCCGAAACAGCTGTACATCCAACCATCTTGCAGTCTATAGGGCTTTGCCCAAATAAATTTGACAAGCATACTTTTCCTCTGTTGGTTAAGCTACACTTGTAGTTTAGTCAATGCATGGCTTTAAGCTGAGATCAAAAACAACAATAACGAAATAAAATTCTAATAAAATTTTCTATAGAAATAACATTTTAACAAAATTGTCCATAGAAATGAAATTTTGACAAAATTTTCTATAGAACTAAAATTTTGGCAAAAATTTTCTATAGAAATAAAATTTTTATAACATTTTCTATAAAAATAAAATTTTGACAAAATTTTCTATAGAAATAGAACTTTGACAACATTTTCTATAGAAATAAAATTTTGACAAAATTTTCTGTAGAAATAAAATTTTGACAAAATTTTCTATAGAAATAAAATTTTGACAAAATTTTCTATAGAAATAAAATTTTACAAAATTTTCTATAGAATTTAAATTTTGACAAAATTGTCTATAGAAATAAAATTTTGACAAAATTTTCTATAGAAATAAAATTTTGACAAAATTTTCTAGAAATACAATTTTGACGAAATTTTCTATAGAATTCAAATTTTGACAAAATTGTCTATAGAATTCAAATTTTGACAAAATTTTCTATAGAAATAAAATTGTGAGAAAATTTTCTATAGAAATACAATTTTGACAAAATTTTCTATAGAAATAGGTCAGGTTAGGTTAGGTATAGTGGCCGATGCATCAGTCACCCTTAGATTATTAATTCCATTGTGGTACCACATTGGTAAACTTCTCTCTTATCACTGAGTGCTGCCCGATTCCATGTTAAGCTCAATGACAAGGGACCTCTTTTATAGCCGAATCCGAACGGCGTTCCACATTACAGTGAAACCACTTAGAGAAGTTCTGAAACCCTCAGAAATGTCACCAGCGTTACTGAGGTGGGATAATCCACCGCTGAATACCTTTTTGTGTTTGGTCGAAGCAGGAATCGAATCCACGACCTTGTGTATGCAAGGCGGGCATGCTAACCATTGCACCACGGTGGCTCCCTTCTATAGAAATAAAATTTCGACAATATTTTTGTAAAATAAAATTTTGACAAAATTTTCTATAGAAAAAAAAATTTGACAAAATATTCTGTAGAATACAATTTTGACAACATTTTCTATAGAAATAAAATTTTGACAAAATTGTCTATAGAAACAAAATTTTCTATAGAAATAAAATTCTTACAAAATTTTCTATAGAAATAAAATTTTGACAAAATTTTCTATGGAAATAAAATTTCGACAACATTTTCTATGGAAATAAAATTTCGACAACATTTTCGATATAAAAAAATTTTTACAAAACTTTCTATAGAACTTTCTATAGATCGGTCTATATGGGAGGTATATCAAAATGTGGATTGATATGCTGTAAACCAAATCATACCATATTCAGCACACTGACTTATGCATCCAAAATACCTCTAGATTTTGAAATTAAGGCATAAGCAGGATAAAAATTGGGATGTTTAGACGATCAAACCTAAAATAGGGGATCGATTAGTATGGCAGCTATCTCAAAATCTAAATCTATATAGCCCATCTTCGAAGTATCGATTTGTTGGGTCATCCGCCTTATAGTTGTAACGTGGCACCAAATGACTTCTTTTTATTGCCCTACGAAAAAAAAATAAAATGAGAGGTCACCGTGTTTCCACACCTGAAAAAGCAGTTGATGCTTTCACAATGCATGTTTTGGAGGAACCTCAATTGGAGTGGCAAAAGCTCTATTCAAACACAAACAAAAAGTATAGATCTTAATGGGGAATATTTTGAAAAACAATAAAACGGTGTTGGATGATTAATATTGTCTTTGTTCTCTGAAATATAAAAAGTTACCTCATACCAATTTTCTAAAAATTAATATTCTTATTGCAGCATATATAAATTTCAGCCCACTGGCGTGTTTTGTTTCGGTTTTAATTGTTTTAATTATAACTTTTTCTGATTTAAAAAATTATACAAAAGTAATTCCTCATATTTATTTACCATCACTTCATTCGATTTTAATTTGTCCTCCTACATTTTTATACCCTCCACCATAGGATGGGGGTATATTAACTTTGTCATTCCGTTTGTAACATATCGAAATATTGCTCTAAGACCCCATAAAGTATATATTCTGGGTCGTGGTGAAATTCTGAGTCGATCTAAGCATGTCCGTCCGTCCGTCCGTCTGTCCGTCTGTCCGGCTGTCCGTCCGTCTGTGGAAATCACGCTAACTTCCGAACGAAACTAGCTATCGACTTGAAACTTGGCACAAGTAGTTGTTATTGATGTAGGTCGGATGGTATTGAAAATGGGCCATATCGGCCCACGTTTACGTATAGCCCCCATATAAACCGATCCCCCAATTTGGCTTGCGGAGCCTTCCGGAGCAGCAAAATTCATCCGATCCGGTTGAAATTTGGTACGTGGTCTAAGTATACGGTCTTTAACAACCATGCAAAAATTGGTCCATATCGGTCCATAATTATATATAGCCCCCATATAAACCGATCCCCAGATTTGACCTCCGGAGCCTCTTGGAGGGGCAAAATTCATCCGATCCGGTTGAAATTTGGTACCTGATGTTAGTATACGGTCTCTAACAACCATGCAAAAATTGGTCCATATCGGTCCATAAATATATATAGCTCCCATATAAACCGATCCCCAGATTTGACCTCCGGAGCCTCTTGGAGGAGCACACTTCATCCTACCCGATTGAAATTTGGTACGTGGTGTTAGTATATGGTCTCTAACAACCATGCAAAAACTGGTCCATATCGGTCCATAATTATATATAGCTCCCATATAAACCGATCCCCAGATTTGACCTCCGGAGCCTCTTGGAGGGGCAAAATTCATCCGATCCGTTTGAAATTAGGTACCTGATGTTAGCATACGGTCTCTAACAAGCATGCAAAAATTGGTCCATATCGGTCCATAATTATATATAGCTCCCATATAAACCGATCCCCAGATTTGAACTCTGGAGCCTCTTGGATGAGCAAAATTCATCCGATCCAATTGAAATTTGGTACGTGGTGTTAGTATATGGTCTCTAACAACCATGCAAAAATTGGTCTATATCGGTCCATAATTATATATAGCTCCCATATAAACCGATCCCCAGATTTGACCTCCGGAGCCTCTTGGAGGAGCAAAAGTCATCCGATGCGGTTGAAATTTGGTACATTTCGTTAGTATATGGCCTCTAACAGCCATGTAAAAATTGTCAAATTTTATTACTATAGAAAGTTTTGTCAAAATTTCATTTCTATGGAAAGTTTTGTAAAAAGTTTATTTCTATAGCAATGTTTGTCAACATTTTATTTCCATAGAAAATTTTGTCAAAATTTTATTTCTATAGAAAATTTTGTAAAAAATTTATTTCTGTAGAAAATTTTGTCAACATTTTATTTTTATAGACAATTTTGTCAACATTTTATTTCTATAGAACATTTTGTCAACATTTTATTTCTATAGAAAATTTTGTCAACATTTTATTTCTATAGAAAATTTTGTCAAAATTTTATTGCTATAGAAAATTTTGTCAACATTTTACTTCCATAGAATATTTTGTCAACATTTTATTTCTATAGAAAATTTTGTCAAGTTTTTATTTCTATAGAAAATTTTGTCAAAATTTTATTTCTATAGAAAATTTTGTCAAACTGAATTATATACGTATTTAATCGGCCTTTTTTTTTTGTTTAATATATACCCCTTATGGACTAACTTACAATTTAGAAGACAGTGTTAAAAAGTTTTACGATACCTTGCCATCGGCAAGTGTTATCGCAACCCAAGTAATTCGATTGTGGATGACAGCCTTTAGTAGAAGTTCCTACGCAATCCATGGTGGAGGGTACATAAGATTCGGCCTGGCCGAACTTACGGCCGTATATACTTGTTATTTATTTATTTATTTGTACAATATTCAAGAGGGCTTCGATTTGTGTAATAATTTTAATGAGATATTCCATTATGTTTTACTAAGCTGCTTCAGCCTTTTAAAGGTATACATTTATTTGGTATGTATGTGTGCATGTGTCCTTGGGTAAATGTTTTACATCCCAAGGACTGTTTTGTGTTCGTGTGTGTGTTGTGTGTCAAAGTCTACTACCTACCCTTCACCTTGTTAGGAGACAAATGTGCCATAACGAGAAATGATTTGTGGCAACTTTTGGAGTGCTAAATTTTTGAATTGATTGCTGAAGAACTTTGTAATTTATTAATTATGCATAATACATTTCAATGGGCTGTGGGTTATTAAGAAAATAAAAGAACCTACACAAAATAATTTTACCCAATCCTCAAAAACCTATTCAAACACACAGAATATACGAAGAGACCCAAAAGTATTTGAATTGATAGGAAACTTTGTCCTATTAAGGAGGTGAAATTTGAAATTTTCAAAAGAAAAGCAATTAGGGAAATATGACGAAATTGATATATAACGAATGGAGAAAAGTCAAACAAGAAGAAGTTTTCATTGTAAACAATTTTGTATGATAGCCTAGAGCATTCCAAGATCAGAATGGTGGGTAGACAATCTTCGTATACTATAAATTTGTTAATAAAAAATGAGTTAATAAAAACAAAATTTCGTTATATCAAAGCCTTTTGGTCTAAGTAAAACTCAAAAACTTATTGTTCAAAATCAAAAACTTTATGCCAAAATTTTAATCATCCGCATGAATCACTTTTAAAAATTTGCTTGTAAAGGACTAAATGACGACTTATGCTACGGTCAATAGAAAAATTTGAATTTTTACGCTCAATCTCAGATACAAATTGTTTGGCCGAAAAATACATAAACAAATTTTAAGTAGATTTGATGAAATACTTTGTAACGGAACGAAATACATTTCTGAATTACCAATAGTGTAAAACAAAATGTATTCGTCCTTACATAAATTTATTTAATTGTGCCTCATGTTATCTAATGTATGTGTACTTGTGTGGCCACTGATCTACTCTCCACATATCCACTGTCGTTCAATGCAGTCTGGGTGGGTAGGAGATCAATGATTTATGAGGCGTCCTGACTCTCAGCAATATTTATTTGTGCGTGCTATGAGTATAATTCTCATCTACGTCATGGCTGTGAGAGAATATATACTCGGGGTTTTGGGCAACGAGTATGAGTCCAGACAGCCGAAGGGTATTGAACACGACGAGTGGCACGACAGCAATCAATTCACACTAATTCACACAGGAACTCTACCACCGCACTAAGTGTTTCGGCATTTAGCTTGCTTCCGCACTAATAGCTTCGGCAATTAGCTTGCTTCCGCACTAATTGTTTCGGCAATTAGCTTGCTTCCGCACTAATCGTTCATCGGCGATTAGCTTGCTTTCGCACTAGTTGTATCGGCAATTAGCTTGCTTCCGCACTAATCGTTTCCCGACAATTAGCTTGCTTCCGCACTAATAGCTTCGGCTATTAGCTTGCTTCCACTAGTAGTTTCGGCACGTAGATTGTAGATTTTGTTGCTAACCTAACAACGAATCAACTATCAACACTGAATCGACGCATCACCCGAATTACCAACATACAACAGTCACTATCAAGACCGAATCGCCGCATCGCCCGAAACATCAACATATCAACATATCGCCGCATCACCCGAATCATCAACATCGGCCAACCACCAAGAGCCGACCAAACCAACACAACCGACTCATCAATACCGGACAGCCACCGATGGCTGACCACCAAACTACCATCACCACCACCGAATCATCAACCGAATCATCGACCGAATCATCAACCGAATCACCAACCGATCTTCAACCGAGTAGTCAACGACGCCGAATCGTCGACGACAATCCCCAACCATCATTGCCGAAGAACCCATTAATGGGGTCTGAACCGAATAATCGCCATACCAACGACATTATTCGAACCAAACCGTCAACAACCGATCCGCCGACATCTTTACTAAGAGGCTACATAATAAATCACCGACTTCCCAGCATACATTGCAAACATAAGCATTATACGTATATAAGATCAAATAAAGTTCGTATTATTATTATATAAATACCACCAAATCACGTGTTGTTAAGGTTCGTTGGTCCTTAAAGTTGATCCTGGACGACCACTGGTCTACCTCAGCCGATGACAAAACCACTTTGCAACTTGATTACATTAGCCAGATAGAGAACAAATATTAGATAGTCTTAGAATTTCACCCTGGTCAAGGTATTTTAGCAAAGCAGACATACTTGCCTCCGGAACAAAAATTTAGAAGAACGCAATTCTGCTTTGTTATAAAGAATATTCTCCAGAGCGCAAATAAGTCCCACGTTATGACAAGCCACTAGACGATAAAAATCGGACTATCGACTTTTTTCAAAAAAAAATAGCTTTTACGATTATAAAAAAGTCGACTTTTTGTCATCGCGACATTCGACTTTTTTATGAGTTGGCTACATCCTTCTCCTTTCACTTCAAATACGACTTTCCGCTTTGTGTACCCTGCATCATAGGATGGGGGGTATACTCTCTTTGTCATTCCGTTTGTTACACATCGAAATACTGGTTTCAAACCTCATAAATTATATATATTCTGAGTCATGGTGAAATTGTGAGTCGTTCTAGTGATATCCGTCCATTTATCTAAATCATGCAAACTTTCGAATGAAACAAGTTATCCACATGAAACATGGCACAAGTAGTTGATAGTGTAGGTCAGACGATACTGAAAATGGTCCTTATGGGACCACTGTTAGGTAGAACCCCCTAAATAAACCGATCCCTAGTTTGGGTCTCTACACTGAAAGAAGAGAATTCTTTTCTGAAAAGAGAAATTTTAGATAAAGTATTTTTTTTTTGACGCTACAAAATATTCTTTAACGGTAAATAAAAAAGATTAGAGACAATTGTTGCAACGTTTGGGATAAATTCGGGTTTATTTGCTCTTAAAGAAAATACTCTACAATAAAGGGGAATTTCGTTTGTCTAAAATTTCGTTCCGGAAGAAAGTATTTTTTCTTTCGATGTAGAAGGGACGAATTTCATCCGATCTGGTTGAAATTTGGTACGTGATGGTCGTATATGGCTCCCAACAACGTCCCTTTAATTGGTTCATATCGGTTCATAATTATTTATATGCCCTATATATACCGATCCCCAGATTTGGTATTTCTTAGTGCCAACCATATTCCCGAATATCGAGCCAAAAATAATCTACCAATATATTTATCAAAATTTTATTTCTATTCTATTCTAATCAACCAAAATATTGAGAAAGTTTTACCTTAAAAACTACCAAATAAGAAAAATTATTTTGCAAAATTTATTTATATAGAAACTTTTTTTCAAATTCTATTTCTATAGAAAATTTTGTCAAAATTTCCTTTTTATAGAAAATTTTGTTAACATTTTGTCACCATTTTATTTCAATAGAAAATTTTATTTCTATTTGTCAAAATTTTATTTCTATAGAACCTTTTGTCAAAATTTTATTTCTATAGAAAATGTTTTCAAAATTTTATTTCTATAGAAAATTTTGTCAAAATTTTATTTCTATAGAAAATATTGTCAAAATTTTATTTCTATAGCACATTTTGACAAAATTTTATTTCTATTGAAAATTTTATAAAATTTTATTTATATTGAAAATTTTGTCAAAATTTTACTTTTATAGAAAATTTTGCTACAATTTTGCTTCTATAAAAAATTGTGTCAAAATTTTATTTCTATATACCATTTTGTCAAAATTTTATTTCTACAAAAAATTTTGTAAAAATTTTATTTCTATTGAAAATTTTGTTACAATTTTATTTCTATAGAAAATAGTGTCACAATTTTATTTGTATAGAAAATTGTGTTAAAATTTTATTTTTATATACAATTTTGTCAAAATTTTATTTCTATAAAAATTTTGTTAACATTTTATTTCTATAGCACATTTTGCCAAAATTTTATTCCTATAAACAATTTTGCCAAAATTTTATATCTATAGAAAATTTTTGTCAAAATATTATTTCAATAGCTGCTTCATGGGATCTGATACAAATATTTCAAAGTATCCTATGGTGGAGGGTATAATACTGTATTTAAAACAAGTATATGCGACAGTAAGTTCGGCCAGGCCGAATTTTATGTACCCTCCATCATGGATTGCAAGGCCGTATTCAGGGGGGGGATGAGGGGGATCAAACCCCCCCCGAAATGAATGAATATTTTTATATAAATATATATTTTTAGCTGCATAGAAAAATCTTATCGAAGATGTTGAAGAAAAGGTGGAGGTTTTATTTTGAAAAACGTTTACCTATAAAACTTGCACAAATCATAGAATACTAGTTGAAAAGTCCGTCAAACGACGGTCGAAAAAAACAAATTGTTTTTGTTCTCGCACCACAAATTTTATTTTTGAAAAATGTCTTTCTGCTTTTTATTCGAGTTTGTTGTTCTTTTTTTGAACATGACTCGCTTTGTTTGGCCATAGCAACAACAACGAAACAGCCAAACACACATATGTAAATGAAATGGCGCAAAACCTGCGAAAAGAACCTGCCTAAGTCAGCGATGGAAGCACTTGGAGAGTGCAATAAAGATATATTTCCAAACGTGCATATTTTTTAAAAAATTTTGGTCACTTTGCCAGTTACTCAGGGATGGAAAATACAATTTTTAAGAAAGTACAAAAAAGGTATTTTTGAGCGGAAAGGTACTTTTTACTAAATTTAAACAAAAAAATTATTGTCAAGAGACTAAATGTTAAAGAAAATAAAATTTTGACAAAATTTTCTATATAAATAAAATTTTGCAAAAATTTTCTATAGAAATAAAATTTTGCAAAAAAATTCTGTAGAAAAAAAAATGTTGCAAAATTTTTTCTATAGAAATAAAATTTTCAAAAATTTCCTATAGAAATAAAATTTTTACAAAATTTTCTATAAAAATAAAATTTTGCAAAAATTCTATATAGAAATAAAATTTTGACATTTTCTACCGAAATAAAAATTCGATAATATAGAATCGCATTCTTTTTTCGACTAAAACATTCTTGAAGATCAATAATATTCTGTTTTTGACTATATCTTTTACAAAATCGAGATTTTCTTCCCACATGAACATGTCTGTTTTGCCATATTTGTAAAAGACTATTAGCAAATAAGGTTGATAAAGACTTTCTCAAAATATTAAAATATTTTGTCAAAGCTATTGTACCATAAATCTGATATCGACTCAAAAATGTCTACACAAAAGGTACTAAATCATTCGCGGGGGTACTACGGTACTGACCGGGGTGAAAAAGTATTGAAAAAAGTACTATAGTACTGCATTTTCCATCCCTACAGTTACTACGTACTCATCCGAACTTTCATTTTCAACAATGAAGAGAATAAAGACGTATCTTAGAAATTCGACTAGCGAGAGTAGACTCAATGGATTGGCATTAATGTCGGTTCATCCCCGAATAAATGTGCCGTCTGAAGAAGTCATTGATTTATTTGCTGCCCAAAAGCCCATCGGCTCAATTTAATATTATAAAAATATTGTATACATATCTATGCATAAATAAAAATTTCTACACATGAGATTATATGAATATTTTTTTTTGTTAGTCCCTTTCTTGGAATCGTTGCATGTTATTGCCGATTACTTCTAAGAAGTAAGTGTAATTATATTGAGCTTGAGCTTTTTCTCCTCACCTTCATCAGCTATCTTACATTTATTAGGCTTCCATTTTAGCAGGAAGTCATTAGTTATTCGCTAAAGTTATTGACATGAATGTTTTAGCGTTTTCCGCTAAAGCGCTCATGTCAATATCGCCAACGCCAACACATCTAAACATAACTTCAATAATCCGATTTAAAAGAATTTATTTGTCAATGTAATTTAAATGTTTCTTGGATATACCACTCAATGTCATTCAAGCATTTCATGATGGTGGTGAAGTAATTGGTCATGTTAGATATTTGGAAGGATAGGACTGAAAGGGAAGCGAATGAAATTTAGCTCTTAATGCCACACAATTCAATTCATTTCGTTTCAATTTTGTCTACCTTTATTGTATGTAAGTCCCAATAAGACCTAATGATGCTTAATGAGACGTGACAGTAATTACAAACAAATGGGGATGGGTCAGTACGGGCCAACTACAAAACTAACATTAAAGAAATTTAAGAAGTTTCTGGTTAGAAAATTGTTCAACGTTTAGAGGACATTACTTCATAACAACCAATACTGCTGGTGATACTGGAAAATACTACACGAAATTATTTTCAATTAATATGTTGACTGAAGTTTAAATTAAAATCAATTATCAAACTAAATGATACAATTATATGAAATTAAGAGATAAAGCCAGTTAAGCAATTTATTGAACATTTTTATGTTTCCAATTGATATATAAAACAATTTAGAAAATATTGCCAATTAAAAATATAGTTGAAAAATCCAATCGGAAATTGTGGAGAATTTTTTAAGAAAGTATAAACTTTTATAAAATTAAAAAAAAAAGTATATAAGTTATAAGTACCCAGCAAAAAAATTTGGAAGTTCTTCCAAAGGCACAACTTTAAAAGCACTTCCAGAAGATGCACTCCCATTGATGTTCTTTATTTTAACTACCCAGGAAGTTCTTTTAATTCAATTTTTTATAACTTGATTTGTTCATTCTTTTAATGGGTAATTTTAACTTTTTGTGTTTCAAATAGGTTAAAAACAGAGTAAGAGTTCATAAAATGGTACAAATCATTTAAATTTTGTCGAAAAAAATGCTAAATTCAATCTGAAAAAATTTTGAATTTTTTAAAATATCTGAGGTTAAACGTTTCCAACAAGCGTTAGAATCCATTAAAAATTGTAAAAAATTATAAAAAATTATAAAAATTATTTATTTGACAAAATATAACAGAATTTTTTAATTTACATCCAAAACATTTAATTCGGATTACACCTAAAGTAGTGATGCAAATTCAGTGCAACGGCTGTTTAAATGGAGGACTTGCGCCCTATGACAAGCCCATGTTAAATTCATAGCTTCTGCGTCAATTATGTACCACTTCCGGATACAAAAAGAACATTTTCATTACTTTTTTGGCGACGCTTTTTTGCTGGGTAACTAAATAATAATAACACAAAAAATAATTTAATTTTTTGTAATAAGAAAATAAGTATATAATGCCGTATCTCATATAGCCTCCAGTATGGATTGCCTAGAAAGTTCTACTAAAGAATAACTTGGGTTGTGCTAACACTTCCCCATAATATGGTATCATAAAACCTCTTAACATTGTCTTATTCTATCCCCTATATTTGAACATGTTTTTATACCCTCCACCATAGGATGAGGGGTATATTAACTTTGTCATTCCGTTTGTAACACATCGAAATATTGCTCTAAGAACCCATAAAGTATACATATTCCGGGTCGTGGTGAAATTCTGAGTCGATCTGAGCATGTCCGTCTGTCCGTCCGTCCTTCTGTTGAAATCACGCTAACTTCCAAACGAAACAAGCTATCGACTTGAAACTTGGCACAAGTAGTTGTTATTGATGTAGGTCGGATGGTATTGCAAATGGGCGATATCGGTCCACTTTTACGTATAGCCCCCATATAAACGGACCTCCAAATTTGGCTTGCAGATCCTCTAAGAGAAGCAAATTTCATCCGATCCAGATGAAATTTGGTACATTGTGTTAGTATATGGTCGCCAACAACCATGCAAAAATTGGTCCACATCGGTTCATAATTATATATAGCCCCCATATAAACCAATCCCCCGATTTGGCTTGCGGTGCCCCTAAGAGAAGCAAATTTCATCCGATCCGGCTGAAATTTGATACATGGTGAAAATTGGTCCACATCGGTTCATAACTATATATAGCCCCCATATAAACCAATCCCCCGATTTGGCCCCGATGTAGACCCCATATAAACCGATCCCCCGATTTGGCTTGCAGAGCCTCTAAGAGAAGCAAGTTTCATTCCATTTAAACCGATACCCAGATTTGAGCTCCGGAGCTATTGGAGGAGCAAAATTCATCCGACCCGGTTGAAATTTGGTACGTGGTACAATTTGGTATATTGCGCTAGTATATGGCTGCTAACAACCATGCCACAATTGGTCCATATCGGTCTATAGTTATATATATAGCCGATCCCCAAAAATAATCTACCAAAATTTTATTTCTATAGAAAATTTTGTCAAATTTTTTTCTACTATTGAAAATTTTGTCAAAATTTGTTTTTCTATAGAAAATTTTGTCAAAATTTTATTGCTATACCCAACAAAACTTATGATTACTGGTGGTACCTGCAACTTCTGTGGAAGTGGAAAATCTTACAGACTTCACATAATTGTTGTTGTTGTTGCCATCAATCCATGTAGTTGCTTTCTTCGCCGTTTTGTGGGTTGTTGAAACTTCGTTTGGCTTAATTTAAAATTGCTTCATTGCTGTTGTTGTGTGTAATTGGAATTCGGTTGTTGCTATTCTTTTCTAATAATTTATGTCATATTTAAGTGGAAAGAATTCCCAGTCCTTCATTGGATTTTATTTCTATAGAAAATTTTGTCAAAATTTTATTGCTATAGAAAATTTTGTTGAAATTTTATTTCTATACAAAATTTTGTCAAACTGAATTATTTACGTTTTTAATCGGCCTTTTTTGTTTAATATATACCCGGTATTGACTAACTTACAATTGAGAAGATGGTCTTAAGAAGTTTTAAGATACCTTGCCATCGGCAAGTGTTACCGCAACCCAAGTAGTTCGATCGTGGATGACAGTCTTTAGTACACGTTTCTATACAATCCATGGTAGAGGGTACATAAGATTCGGCCTGGCCGAACTTACCGCCGTATATACTTGTTGTTTTATTTATTTATTTTTTATACCCTCCACCATAGGATGGGGGTATATTAACTTTGTCATTCCGTTTGTAACACATCGAAATATTGCTCTAAGACCCCATAAAGTATATATATTCTGGGTCGTGGTGAAATTCTGAGTCGATCTGAGCATGTCCGTCCGTCCGTCCGTCTGTTGAAATCACGCTAACTTCCGAACGAAACAAGCTATCGACTTGAAACTTGGCACAAGTAGTTGTTATTGATGTAGTTCGGATGGTATTGCAAATGGGCCATATCGGTCCACTTTTACGTATAGCCCCCATATAAACGGACCCCCAAATTTGGCTTGCAGAACCTCTAAGAGAAGCAAATTTCATCAGATCCAGATGAAATTTGGTACATTGTGTTAGTATATGGTCTCCAACAACCATGCAAAAATTGGTCCACATCGGTTCATAATTATATATAGCCCCCATATAAACCGATCCCCCGATGTGGGTTGCGGTGCCCCTAAGAGAAGAAAATTTCATCCGATCCGGCTGAAATTTGATACATGGTGAAAATTGGTCCACATCGGTTCATAATTATATATAGCCCCCATATAAACCGATCCCCCGATTTGGCTTGCGGTGCCTCTAAGAGAAGCAAATTTCATCCGATCCGGCTGAAATTTGGTACATGGTGTTAGTATATGGTCTCTAACAACTATGCAAAAATTGGTCTACATTGGTCAATAATTATATGTAGCCCCCATATAAACCGATCCCCCGATTTGGCTTGCAGAGCCTCTAAGAGAAGCAAATTTCATTCGATCCGGCTGAAATTTGATACATGGTATAAGTACATGATCTCTAACAACTATGCAAAAATTGGTCCACATCGGTTCATAATTATATATAGCCCCCATATAAACCGATCCCCCGATTTGGCTTACGGTGCCTCTAAGAGAAGCAAATTTCATCCGATCCGGCTGAAATTTGGTACATGGTGTTAGTATATGGTCTCTAGCAACCAAGCAAATTTGTTCACATCGGTCCATAATTATATATAGCCACTATATAAACCTATCCCCAGATTTGACCTCCGGAGCCCCTTGGAAGAGCAAAATTCTCCTGATCCGGATGAAATTTGGTACGTGGTGTTAGTATATGGTCTCTAACAACCATGCAAAATTGGTCCACACCTATCTTAATTATATATAACCCCCATTTAAACCGATCGCCAGATTTGAGCTCCGGAGCTATTGGAGGAGCAAAATTCATCCGACCCGGTTGAAATTTGGTACGTGGTAAAATTTGGTATATTGCGCTAGTATATGGCCGCCAAAATTGGTCCATATCGATCTATAGTTATATATATAGCCGATCTCCAAAAATAATCTACCAAAATTTTATTTCTATAGAAAATTTTGTCAAATTTTTTTCTACTATTGAAAATTTTGTCAAAATTTGTTTTTCTATAGAAAATTTTGTCAAAATTTTATTGCTATACCCAACAAAACTTATGATTACTGGTGGTACCTGCAACTTCTGTGGAAGTGGAAAATCTTACTCAGACTTCACATAATTGTTGTTGTTGTTGCCATCAATCCCTGTAGTTGCTTTCTTCGCCGTTTTGTGGGTTGTTGAAACTTCGTTTGGCTTAATTTAAAATTGCTTCATTGTTGTTGTTGGGTGTAATTGGAATTCGGTTGTTGCTATTCTTTTCTAATAATTTAGGTCATATTTAAGTGGGAAGAAATCCCAGTCCTTCATTGGATTTTATTTCTATAGAAAATTTTGTCAAAATTTTATTGCTATAGAAAATTTTGTTGCAATTTTATTTCTATACAAAATTTTGTCAAACTGATTATTTACGTATTTAATCGGCTTTTTTGTTTAATATATACCCCGTATGGACTAACTTACAATTGAGAAGATGGTCTTAAGAAGTTTTAAGATACCTTGCCATCGGCAAGTGTTACCGCAACCCAAGTAATTCGATTGTGGATGACAGTCGTTAGTAGAAGTTTCTATGCAATCCATGGTAGAGGGAACATAAGATTCGGCCTGGCCGAACTTACCGCCGTATATACTTGTTGTTTTATTTATTTATTTATTTTTTTTTTTTTGGGAATACCTAATCTCATAAATAATGTTCTCAGTATTAAGTTTGCAATTAGTGCTTTTTCCCCGGAATTTTTTCCTGGCCAGGAAAGAGGAAATTTTCTTCGAATTTGGATATTGCTTTATGAAAATCTTACTTTGATATTGCATAATTCTTAGATATTTAATTTAAATGGAAATTACCAAAGCTAGGGTTCTAAGACGTTGTATGAAAACCCAAAAATGTGTTTTGTTTTAATATCTAACAAAAGACGAAATACTTTCAAATACTAAAAATGCATGAAGCTTTTATAAGAGAGTTTTCTAAGGGAGATTATATTAACATGGGAGCTTTTTTTAACACTAAGAATTTGGTATTTTTACAAATAATTTTTTTTTTTTAGAATTTTTAATGCTTTCCAACGCTTGTCTCAATTGTTTGACGTCAAATAGTTTCCAAAACTCTAAATCCATTCTAGAATATATTCAGTATTTTTTCCGACAATATTTATATAATTTTTATTATTTTATTACATCTTACTTTTTTATTACATTCTTACTTAAAATTAACCAATAAAACTGTGAAAAAGTGTGTTTTTTAACCTAACCTTGGGAGGACATTTTTGGAAATGCTTTTAAAATTGTGTCTTTAGAACAACTTCCAATTTTTTTGTTTGCTGGGTAGTATTTAATTAGTAATTAAGTATACAACAACAATATCGTCCACTAAGAATTTGGAACCTCAGGAATTCCGGGAATTCTATTATTATCCCGTTTTCGGGAATAAACCCTAGTAGCAACCCCATAATACGAAATTAATCGAAAGACCCCAATCGCATTTATAATTCAAATAAAAACCCATATACCTACGTATTCGATATTAATAACCCATGGTGGTCGAGATGACACCCACCCAATGAATTATTAATAAAATATTCATATATTTAGTAATAAAATATTCAACAACAACATGAATCGCCGGAATTCCGGGAATTCCTTTATTATTATCCCGTTTTCGGGAATAAGCCATAATAAGCAACCCTATGATATCAAATTAATCGAATGACATCAATCCCATGTATAATTCCAAAAAATTCCCATATACCTACGTATTCGATATTAATAACCTCTGATGAAATGTCACCTACCCATTTAAATGATGTTTAATCAACAACAACATAGACCACTAAGAATTTGGAACCTTAGGAATTCCGGGAGTTCTATTATTATTATCTCGTTCTCGGGAATAAACCCTACTAGCAACCCCATTATACGAAATTAATCGAAAGACCCCAATCTCATTTATAAATCAAATAAATTCCCATATACCTACGTATTCGATATTAATAACCCCTGATGGTTGGGGCATAACACCTACCCAATTCTCTCTCTCTCATAAAATTCTCGGGTAATTAAGTATTCAACAACAATATGGCCCAGAAAAACATATGGAACTGGTATTTAATTGTTAAATTGCAAACATTAAACCTTTGGCCAGTTTGTGCATACGAAATATTGAAGCCATTGAAGTGTTTCATTTGTTTTTCCGATATGATTTGTTGTCCTTGATGTGAAGGATGATTTGTTGCTGTTACCTCGAAATGGCCCCAAAACTCTGAGATTTCTCATTCGAATTCGTATTAAATGACATGTATGAAAGTGCTGCTCTACATCATGTTTCGTTTATTTTTGTTCCTTTCGAATGGCAATGTTTTGTTTTTATTCTCAAATAATATTACACGATGTTGTTATTGGATGTTTGATTATATTGGTAGGAATGTATGGGTGTTACAGTACGGCATATGTTTCCATGTTTTCTCTCTTCTAGTAGGCAATGGTATTCGATTCGATTGTGCTTGGCTTTGGACCTGGACATAAAAAAAATAAATCTTAATGTTAAATGACACATGCACCCGGTGAAACACAGGACACTGGCAACAGATCCAAACATATGCTGGGTGTCATTGTATACGTGTAAAATGAGTGAGTATATATGTGTGTGTGTGTGTCTCTGCCTGTCTACAGGGGTAAAGTGAATGTGAGTGGAGTCTGTAATCGTTTGCAAAGGACAAACACGCACATAACAAACGTCCTCATGTGGACTCTATTGCTGTCATATGTGTTGCAAAGATATGTATATATTGGTGTGTACCGATCAATAGAAATACGTCTAGGAATATCGATAGGAATATCTATTTTATTGCCTTTTTAAATAAAAGAAGTATTTACGGATGTACATATTTTGGCCGAATTTAAGTACATTCCAACATAAGTCAAATATATAAGTTTCCTTTGAAAACTCCTCGTTGTAGGTAAAAGTGACAGCCCGATTTAAATTCACGATAATCACGACATTTTCCAATCGGGAATGAGCAAAATTAAATAAATTCAAAAATAGAATATAGTTCGACAGCTAAACTAATTTCAGTAGACATAGGAGAAACGAATATATACGGCCATAACTTCGGCCAGGCCGAATCTTATGTACCCTCCACCATGGATTGCATTCAAACTTCTACTAACGACTGTCATCCACAATCGAATTAAAGGGTGATACGGTCAAAATTTGGTCAAGGGAAAACGCGTGTAAATCGGTGAAATCGTTTATTCAAAAAATCAAATTTAATTTCTTTTTCAAGTTCAATTAGTATAAAATTGAGGAAAAATATTCAGTTAGGCTTTCGCTTTTCCAAATCCGAATTGCCGGGCCTCACGCTTGACACCTGCCATCAGATTTTGTACAGCCACCTTCTTCGCCGCAGAAAGCCATTTTGCCTTGAACTGCTGCTCGTCCTTAGCAGTTTTTTTGGTCTTCTTTAGGTTCCGCTTGACAATAGCCCAGTATTTCTCAATTGGGCGGAGCTCTGGCGTGTTGGGAGGGTTCTTGTCCTTGGGAACCACCTGCACGTTGTTGGCGGCGTACCACTCCATGGCCTTTTTACCGTAATGGCAAGATGCCAAATCCGGCCAAAACAGTACGGAACAACTGTGTTTCTTCAGAAAAGGCAGCAGACGTTTATTCAAACACTCTTTCACGTAAATTTCTTGGTTGACAATCCCGGAAGCTATGAAAATGCCACTTTTCAAGCCACAGGTACAGATGGCTTGCCAAACCAGATATTTCTTTGCGAACTTTGACAGTTTTATGTGCTTGAAAATATTTGCTACCTTTCCCCTTCCTTTTGCCGTATAAAACTCCTGTACCGGAAGCTGCTTGTAGTCGGCTTTGACGTAGGTTTCGTCGTCCATTACCACGCAGTCAAACTTCGTCAGCATCGTCGCGTACAGTCTCCGGGATTGCGCTTTGGCCGTCGTATTTTGTTTATCGTCGCGATTTGGACTCACTATCTTCTTGTAAGTCGATAGTCCGGCTCGTTTTTTGGCTCGATGCACGGTTGTATACGATACACCCAGCTTATTTGCGGCATCTCGGAGAGAGGTTAGGGTTTCGCTTGAAACTACCGGCAACTCACTTTGTCGTCTCAGCGGCTTCCGGTTTTCGATTTCCCCCCCGATCCAGACTTCCTGGCTGTCGACAAACGTTCCCCAAACACTTTAATTACATTTGTAACGGTTGATTTGGCAACTTTTAACGATTTTGCCAGCTTTGCGTGCGAGTAGCTCGGATTTTCGCGATGAGCGAACAAAATTTTGATACGCTGCTCTTCTTTCTTGGATGGCATTTTGACAACTGAAGAGTGGATTCCAAAATCAAATCTACACACACACACCTTCAAAATGAGTTGTGTATAGGATTTTTAAATGCAAAATTGAAAGAAATACGTCAAGTTTATATTGACCAAATTTTGACCGTATCACTCTTTACTTGGGTTACGGTAACACTTGCCGATGGCAAGGTATCTTAAAACTTCTTAACACCGTCTTCTAAATTTTAAGCTAGTGCATACGGGGTATATATTAAAAAAGGCAGATTTAATACGTATATAATTCGATTTGACAAAACTTTTTACAGAAATAAAATCTTGACAAATTTTTTTTATAGAAATTAAATTTTGACAAAATTTTTTATAGAAATAAAATTTTGACAAAATTTTCTTTAGAAATAAAATTTTGACAAAATTTTCTTTAGAAATAAAATTTTGACAAAATTTTCTTTAGAAATAAAATTTTGACAAAATTTATTATAGAAATACAATCTTGACAATTTTTTTTTACAGAAATAAAATTTTGACAAAATTTTCGATAGAAATAAAATTTTGACAAAATTTTCTTTAGAAATAAAAATTTTCACAAAATTTTCTATAGAAATAAAATTTTTGACAAAATTTATTATAGAAATAAAATTTTGACAAAATTTTCTGTAGAAATGAAATTTTGACAAAATTTTCTATTGAAATAAAATTTTGACAAAATTTGCTATGGTAATAAAATTTTGACAACATTTTTTTTATAGAAATAAAATTTTGACAAAATTTTCTATAGCAATAAAATCTTGACAAAATTTTCTATAGAAATAAACTTTGGCAACATTTTTTTTATAGAAATAAAATTTTGACAAAATTTTCTATAGAAATGAAATGTTAACAAAATTTTCTATTGAAATAAAATTTTGACAAAATTTTCTATAGAAATAAAATTTTGACAACATTTTCTATAGAAATAAACTTTTGACATTTTTTTTTATAGAAATAAAATTTTGACAAAATTTTCTATAGAAATGAAATGTTGACAAAATTTTCTATTGAAATAAAATTTTGACAAAATTTTCTATAGAAATAAAATTTTGACAAAATTTTCTATAGTAATATAATTTTAACAAAATTTTCTATAGGGATAAAATTTTGACAAAATATGCTATAGTAATAACATTTTAACAAAATGTTAACAACATTTGCTATAGTAATACAAATTTTGACAAAATTTTCTACAGAAATAAAATGTTGATAAATTATTTTTGGTGATATGGACCAATTTTTGGGTGATCGGCTATACATAAGGTTAGGTTAGGTTGTGTGGCAGCCCGATGTATCAGGCTCACTTAGAGTATTCAGTCCATTGTGATACCACAGTGGTAAACTTCTCTCTTATCACTGAGTGCTGCCCGATTCCATGTTAAGCTCAATGACAAGGGACCTCATTTTTATAGCCAAGTCCGAACGGCGTTCCACATTCCAGTGAAACCACTTAGAGAAGCTTTGAAACCCTCAGAAATGTCACCAGCATTACTGAAGTGGGATAATCCACCGCTGAAAAACTTTTTGGTGTTCGGTCGTAGCAGGAATCGAACCCACGACCTTGTGTATGCAAGGCGGGCATGCTAACCATTGCCCTATGGTGGCGCAATGTACCAAATTTCAATCGAATCGGATCAATTTTGCTCCTCCAAGAGGCTCCCGAGGTCAAATCTGGGGATCGGTTTATATGGGGGCTATATATAATTATATATAAATATAATTATATATATATAATTATGGACCGATATGAACCAGTTTTTGCATAGTTCCTAGAGACCATATACTTACATCACGTACCAAATTTCAACCGGATCGGATGAATTTTGCTCCTCCAAGAGGCTCCCGAGGTCAAATCTGGGGATCGGTTTATATGGGGACTATACATAATTATGGACCGATATCGACCAATTTTTACATGGTTGTTAGAGACCATATACGAACACCACGTATCAAATTTCAACCGGATCGGATAAATTTTGCTCCTCCAAGAGGCTCCGGATATCAAATCTGGGGATCGGTTAATATGGGGGCTATATATAATTATGGACCGATATTGACCAATTTTTGCATGGTTGTTAGGCCAATATACTAACACCACGTACCAAATTTCAAGCGGATCGGATAAATTTTGTTCCTCCGAGAGGCTCCGCAAGCCAAATCTAGGGGTTGGTTTATATGGGGGGTATATATAATTATGGACCAATATTGACCAATTTTTGCATGGTTGTTAGATACTGTATACTAACACCACGTACCAAATTTCAAATAGATCGGATAAATTTTGCTCCTCCGAGAGGCTCCGCAATCCAAATCTAGGGATCGGTTTACATGGGGGATATACGTAAAAGTCGTCCGATATGACCCATTTGCAATACCATCGGACTTACTTTAATAACAACTACTTATGCCAAACTTCGATAGCTTGTTTCGTTCGGAAGTTAGAGTGATTTCATTACAAACAGAATGACAAACTTTTTATAACCCCGTCACCATTCAAAGGTGGGTAGGTTTAAAACAATAACGAAATAGAAAACCGATCTATGACTTTCCATACTTTCCATATTTATTATATCAATTTTCTTATAATAATAATATTACTCCAACATATAAATCATTTGTTTTATAAAAATACTCTCCACCAAATCAAGACGTCAGATAATCATTTCCTTGTACGCTTCCACAATATGTTTAAGATACCTCTGAAACTAAAAAACGGTCCTTATAAATCTAGAACACTTCTTACACTAAAAAAACATGCCCGGTTCCAAAGATTTTGTCTTTAAAAATTTTGGTAGTGACTCCGAGCCAAAGAAGCGGAGAATACAAGTAAGGATACTTTTAAGACACAATTCTCTTTTAAATTTAGTTTCTGTGTTCTTGCTTCTAGGTAGCAAATTTAAATTTTTTTCAGCTTTTTTTCCTTCATATACTATAAAAGTCCCTTAAAAACGAGTTAACGACAACATTATTTTCCAAATTAAGACTTCCAGTAGAAATTATACTATGTTTCCAGTAAGAACGTCTTTAAAATACAATTTTGAAAAACATGTCCTATTTTTGAACGATATTTTGCTTTGTAGTCAAGAGGCGAAAAGACAACAAATTTAAAGACAATTTCATTAATTTGATAGAAATTTTCTGAATTTTTAAAGTAAAGTTGACCTTACCACAAAAAAATTTTTTTTCATGTTATGATACCCATTTTTAAGTCAAATCACTTAATTATAAGGACAATACGACTTCATTGAAAAGTTTATCTACTTTTGGACAAAGAAACAAACTTTATATTAGAGAAATAAAGGGTGATTTGTTAAGAGCTTGATAACTTTTTTTTTAAAAAAACGCATAAAATTTGCAAAATCTCATCGGTTCTTTATTTGAAACGTTAGATTGGTCCATGACATTTACTTTTTGAAGATAATTTCATTTAAATGTTGACCGCGGCTGCGTCTTAGGTGGTCCATTCGGAAAGTCCAATTTTGGGCAACTTTTTCGAGCATTTCGGCCGGAATAGCCCGAATTTCTTCGGAAATGTTGTCTTCCAAAGCTGGAATAGTTGCTGGCTTATTTCTGTAGACTTTAGACTTGACGTAGCCCCACAAAAAATAGTCTAAAGGCGTCAAATCGCATGATCTTGGTGGCCAACTTACCGGTCCATTTCTTGAGATGAATTGTTCTCCGAAGTTTTCCCTCAAAATGGCCATAGAATCGCGAGCTGTGTGGCATGTAGCGCCATCTTGTTGAAACTACATGTCAACCAAGTTCAGTTCTTCCATTTTTGGCAACAAAAAGTTTGTTAGCATCGAACGATAGCGATCGCCATTCACCGTAACGTTGCGTCCAACAGCATCTTTGAAAAAATACGGTCCAATGATTCCACCAGCGTACAAACCACACCAAACAGTGCATTTTTCGGGATGCATGGGCAGTTCTTGAACGGCTTCTGGTTGCTCTTCACTCCAAATGCGGCAATTTTGCTTATTTACGTAGCCATTCAACCAGAAATGAGCCTCATCGCTGAACAAAATTTGTCGATAAAAAAGCGGATTTTCTGCCAACTTTTCTAGGGCCCATTCACTGAAAATTCGACGTTGTGGCTCGTCAGTAAGTCTATTCATGATGAAATGTCAAAGCATACTGAGCATCTTTCTCTTTGACACCATGTCTGAAATCCCACGTGATCTGTCAAATACTAATGCATGAAAATCCTAACCTCAAAAGAATCACCCTTTACATATTTTATGCTAAGCAAAATTTGCATTCGTATTTTAAGGACATGAAATCTTTGGCCTCACGACAATATTTTTTTCAGTGCACATACTACTTGGTTGAAAGCGAGTAGGCTTCGAAATATTAATTGTGAGAACTAAAAATAACAAAAATGAAATATTCATTCTGTACATATATCTCAACGTTAGAAGTTTAATAAAAAATACAATTTTCTTATCAGATAATTTTATAATTGGTGACCCCAACGTGATCACAATACGACCGATCTTTGGTAAATATTATTTAACTACGAATTTGTAGTTTTTTAATTTTTTTTTTTTTTTTTTTGTAAAAAATTGATTTTAAATTATGATTTCAAATTACTCAGAAACAAACTTTTCAAAAAAATAATAATATTTTTCGAAATGCATCAAACTCAATTTTATAGAATTCGGTCAAAATTGTCAGACGTAAGAATTTTTTTCTTGTTGTTCTTTTAAGATAAAACCAGAAAACACAACAGTGCACATTTAAGGGTTAAAGAAAGAAACAAGATTCACCACAGATATTGCTAATTTAGCATTTTCTTTAGAATCAAACATTAACGCTTATGTAAAAAATCGAACACAACATCGTTGGAATTTCGACAGTAGCCGTTTACAAAAATGTATTATATACTAACAACTTGTAGGAAGAAATTAGACTATATATTTATGGGACCACTTTCGTACATGTATCGATGGACATTATATATGCTATAAAAATCGAATATCATGTCACCCTATTATCCACATTTGTATATACAGCTTTGGAAAGTCATGAATTTATTCATACATGCTTTCTAGAGTCACATCTGGAACCACCATACAAACTCCGCTCGCACTCTCAATAACATTGGTATCGGGCTTGTGCTCACCCACTCACTCCACTAGACTATCTAATAGTCCGATTTGTTATGACAGTCAAGGAAAACAAACAAAATACAATTTATATTTGTGTTGTTTTTTTAGACTGTTTTCGTATGTTCCATTTATTCATATGATTTGGCATACACATGAACCTTAACCCAGAACGAATTCAATACAAATGATAAATTTAGATTTTATGAAATTTTGATGTTGCTTTTATTTTAAGGAGACAGAAAATATATTTTTTTTATACCCTCCACCATAGGATGAGGGGTATATTAACTTTGTCATTCCGTTTGTAACACATCGAAATATTGCTCTAAGACCCCATAAAGTATATATACTCTGGGTCGTGGTGAAATTCTGAGTCGATCTGAGCATGTCCGTCCGTCCGTCAGTTGAAATCACGCTAACTTCCGAACGAAACAAGCTATCGAGTTGAAACTTTGCACAAGTAGTTGTTACTGATGTAGGTCGGATGGTATTGCAAATGGGCTATATCGGTCCACTTTTACGTATAGCCCCCATATAAACGGACCCCCAAATTTGGCTTGCGAATCCTCTAAGAGAAGCAAATTTCATCCGATCCGGCTGAAATTTGGTACATGGTGTTAGTACATGGTCTCTAACAACCATTCACAAATTGGTCCACATCGGTCCATAATTATATATAGCCCCCATATAAACCGATCCCCCGATTTGGCTTGCGGAGCCTCTAAGAGAAGCAAATTTCATCCGATCCGGCTGAAATTTGGTACATGGTGTTAGTATATGGTCTCTAATGACCATGCATACATAAATATATATAGCCCCCATATAAACCGATCACCAGATTTGACCTCCGGAGCCTCTTGGAAGACCAAAATTCATCTGATTCAGTTGAAATTTGGTACGTGGTGTTAATATATGGCCTCAAACACCCATGCAAAAATTGGTCGAAATCGGTCCATAATTATATAGGCCCTATATAAACCGATCCCTAGATTTGACCTCCGGAGCCTCTTGGAAGAGCAAAATTCTTCCGAATCGGTTGAAATTTGGTACCTGAAGTTAGTATATTGTATCCAACAACAATGCAGGAATTGGTTCATATCAGTCCATAGTTATATATAGCCCCCATATAAACCGATCCCCAGATTTGGCCTCCGGTGCCTTTTTGGAGAAGCAAAATTCATCCGATCTGGTTGAAATTTGGTACGTCGTGGGAGTATATGATATTTAACAACTATGCCAAAAGTGGTCCATGTCAGTCCATAATCATATATAGCCATAAGCATAGGAAGACCTTTGGGGAGGGGGCTTAGACCCCCCCAGAAAAATTTTAGCCCCCCCCAAAATTTGAAACTCTATTTATGATTTTCCATTTTTCAATAAATGTCAATAGTTTTTTAATTTTTATAACAATTAAACAAGTATATACAATCGCACAAAGTTCCGCTAAAGACTTCCATGAACAATCGAATTACTTGGGTTGTGGTAGCAGTTGCCTATGGCAATGTTTGAAGTCAGATATTTATGAAATAAAGCTGTGGTTGACCTTTTGATTGATATATTGATATTAAAACTATTCTTTCATAAATTAATATCTTAATAATGCTGCGAAAAAGCGTCGCCAAAAAAGTAGTGAAAATGGTGCAAAATTGGCGGAGAAGCAATGAATGTAATACGAGCTTGTCATAGGACAAATGTCTACCATTTCAACAGCCGTTGCAATGAATTTGCATCACTTCTTAAGGTGAGATCCGAATTCAGTGTTTTGAATTTGAAATTTGAAAATTTTGTGATATTTTCCCAAATAAATAATTTTTTTATTGTTTTTACGATTTTTAATGCATTCTGACGCTTGTTTGAAACCTTTTTCCTCGAATAATTTTCAAAATTATCGATTTTTCTATAATGGATTTAGCAGTTTTATGGCAAAATTTGAATAGTTTGTACCAATTTATTTATTCTTCCTCTTTTTTTAAACAAAAAATTACACATTAAAATATGAAAAAAATGAAGTAAAAAACTTCCTGTGTAGTTAAAATAATTGAGGACGTTTTTGGAAGTGCTTTTAAATTTAGAACAACTCACAATTTTTTTGCTGGGAAAAGTGTGGAACTACTTTTAGTTGCTTTATTATAAATTAATTGTCGAGTTATTTTGATGTCTAATTTTTTATTCAATTTTATAAAATAAAACATTAATTGAACCTATAAGTTCAGTCTATAAATTTTTAGCTAAGGGGGCTATAGCCCCCCCTAGGAAAATTGTCTAGCTACGCTAATGTATATAGCCCCCAAGATTTGGTTTTGGAGCCTCTTGGAGGAGCAAATTTCATACGAGTCAGTTGAAATTTGGTACATTGTGTCCATATCGGTCTATAGTTATATATAGCCATCAGATAAATCGTTACCCGATCACACAAAAATTGGTCCATATCAAGTTCATAATTGTATATAGCCCCCATATAAGCGACCCCCATATTTCAATTCTGGCTCTCTACGTATTGTCTAATACATACCACGTATGTACTAACTTACAATTTAGAAAACGATGTTAAGAAGTTTTAAGATACCACAACCCAAGTAATTCGATTGTCCATGACAGTCTTTCGTAGAAGTTTCTATGCAATCCATGGTGGAGGGTACAAAATATTCGGCCTGGCCGAGCTTACGGCCGTATATACTTGTTTAATTTTAACAAAGAAAAAAACTTTACATCAGAGAAAAGTGTCTTCTATACTAAGCAAATTTCGCATTCTCATTTTAAGGACGTGGAATCTTTGGCCCCACGACAATATTTTTTTCAGTGTATGGGCCGCACTATCAATCGAACTAAATATTTCAATCATTTTAGAAGGAATTAATAAAATTGGTAAAAATTATTCAAATTATGTCAAAAAAATGCTAAGTCCATTATAGAACACGTATATACGGACGAAAGTTCGGCCAGGCCGAATTTTATGTACCCTCCACCCTGAATTGCGTAGAAACTTCTACTTAAGATTGTTATCCACAATCGAATTAATTGAGTTGTAGTAATACTTTCCACTGGCAAGGTATCTTAAAACTCCTTAACATCGTCTTTTAAAGTGGAAATTAGTCCATACGAGGTATATATTAGACAAAACAAGTATATACGGCCGTAAGTTTGGTCAGGCCGAATTTTATGTACCCTCCACCATGGATAGCGTAGAAACTTCTACTAAAGACGGTCATCCACAATTACATTACTTGGGTTGCGGCCGATGGCAAGACATCTTAAAACTTCTTAATATCATCTTCTAAATTGTAAGTTAGTCCAGGCGGGATGTATAGTAGACAAAAGAAAGGTCGATTAAATACGTATACATTCAGTTCTTGACCGGTGTATAGGGAAGAAATAATAACGAACCGATATGAACTTTTGTGCAGTAATTATAGAGCCAGAATTGAAATATGGGGGTCGGTTTAAAAGGGGGCTATATACAATTATGAACACGAGTCTACCAAAAATGACAGATTTTTTACTGTTTGGTAGAATTCTTAATGTTTTGGAAGATCTTGCAAAATATTCCTCCCCAACTATGAAATGCTTCATAAATTTTTTATAGAAAATACATTTTGAAAAAAAAGAAGTAATAAAATTTTGACAAAATTTTCTATAGAAATAAATTTTTGACAAAATTTTGTATAGAAATTATATTTTGACAAAATTTCCTAAAATATAAAATGTTGGCAAAATTTTCTATATAACTAAAATTTCGAAAAAAAATTTTCTATAGAAAAATAAATTTTTGAAAAAGTTTTCTATGCACACAAAAAAATTCAATTACAAAATTAATTGATCCAATTAATTTTTTAATTGAAATGTCTTCAATCACAGAAATTATAGTATTAATTAAAAAATTAATTGAAGGTCAATTACAAAATTAATTGATCCAATTAAAAAATTAATTGATACTATTAATTTTTGTGATTGATTTTTGTTTCAATTAAAAAATTTGTTGAATAAATTAAATTATTAATTGAATATGGTTTAAAACTCAATTAAAATTTTAGTTGGAAAAATTTTCGTGAAATTTTTTTTCTGTGTGGCAATAAAAATTTGGTAGATTATTTTTGGCTCGAGTAGCAATCGTGATTTTTGTGTGATTGAGGATCGGTTTATATGGGGGCTATATATAATATAGATCGATGCGGGCCCATTTTGACATGGTTGTTATCGGCCATATAACATACTAGTGAAATGTACCAAATTTCAACCGGATCGGATGAATTTTTCTCCCTCAAGAGCTCTGGAGGTCAAAACTGGGGATCGGTTTATATGGGCGCTATATATTATTATGGACCGATGTGGACCAATTTTTGCATAGTTATTATAGACCATATACCAACACCATGTACGAGATTGCAGCCGGATCGTATGAAATTTGCGTTCACCACGGCCATTGGCGTAGCTAGGGGGGTGCTGGGGGGGGCTATGCCCCCCCCAGAATAGTTCTTGCCCCCCCCCAGAATAATCAAAGCTACAGTTGATTTATATTTTAATCCAAGCTTTGCGATGTGTTTAATCCAATTAAGATTGTGGCAGAGAGAGTATGTTAAGCATATTTTTTAGTATTGATATTTACATTACAACTAAAAACACGTAATAAAAACACTAAAAGGAAACTTGAGACGCACATTTTCAAAAATAGTCAATTTATAACTACGTTGATTAAAATCATAAATCGTCACATGCCCAATTTACCATCTAAAATCGTCAAAATCACGAAAAATCCACAGAGTTGGCACCGCTGCTCTCGACAGTTGCTTCGTTGTATTCTGTTCTCAGAGAATTTCTAAAAACTAATCGAAGATAGAAGTTTTATAATATTCAATTTATTTTTTGCCTTTTATTTAATTTTTTATTCTTAGTATTTTTTATACACGATGAATATATTAAGTTTATGTTTTGCTTTATGATGTCTAGTCCTGTTTTAAAACACACATTTTAAATAAAATTTAAAAATCATATGTTTGTTGTCTTGAATTAAAAATAAATTACAAACAATATTTTTCAAACACATACTTAAAGCAATGCTTTAATTTTTTGTTATATTAAATAATGGTAAGTTGCTATTTGATTATTTATAGCGGTGTCGTGGAACCGGCTCCCACATACAATAAAATATTTTTTGTCTTCAACCATGAAATTAATTGATCTAATTAATTATACCCTTCACCACTACTGTGGTACAGGGTATAATAAGTTTGTGCATTTGTATATAACGCCAAGAAATAGTGGTCATAGACCCATCTTTTAGTATACCGATCGGGTAAGAATTAAAATCTGAGTCGATTTAGCGATGTCCGTCTGTCTGTCTGTCTGTCCGTCCGTCTGTCTGTATATGTAATTTTGTGCACAAAGTACAGCTCGCAAGTTAAGTCCGATCGTCGTCAAATTTGGCATAGGGCCGTTTCTTGGGACAGAGACAATCGCTATTGGTTTTGGAAAAAATCGGTTCAGATTTAGATATAGCTGCCATATATATTTATCACCGATCTGGTCATAATTGGCGTGTTTATCAACCGATGTTCTTCAAATTCAGTAGATCCGAATATTTTATAAGTCTCGATAAACTTGCCAAATATCATCCAAATCAATCCAGATTTAGATATAGCTCCCATATATATCTTTCGTCCGATTTAGACTCATATGACCACATAGGCCAAAGGTTACTACCGATTTTCGTGAAATTTTGCATAAAGAGTAGAATTGACATTCTACCAATGCTTGGTACACTTGATTGAAATCGGTTCAAATTTAGATATAGCTCCCATATATATCTTTCGTCCGATTTGAACTTATATGGCCACAAAAGCCAGAGATTTGCCGTGATTTGCTTCAAATTTTGCACAAGGGGTACGTTTAATAGTATCGTTAAGTGTGTCAAATTTTGTTAAAATCGGTTCAGATTTAGATATAGCTCCCAAAATCCAGGCCTCAAAATCCAGGGTTTTGCCGTGATTTGCTTCAAATTTCGCACAAGGAGTACGTTTAGTAGTATAGGTAATTGTGCCAAATTTGGTTGAAATCGATTCAGATTTAGATATGGCTCCCATATATATCTCCCGTCCGATTTGCACTCATATGACCAGGGGGGCCAAAGTTATACTCCCATTTACGTGAAATTTCGCATAGATAGCAGAATTATTATTCTAACTATACATGTCAAATTTATTCAAAATCGGTTCAGATTGTATATAGCTCCCATATATACGTACACCAGAGTTGGGGAAATATGGTCGACTGTTTCATATTTTAGGCCCATTTTCAATGGGATTTTCCTCCAATTGACTGGATAGTTTCCACAGAGAATACAAATATGGCCAAAATTCTCACAGTTTACACAAAATTCTGTGATGATTTCCCCATATCCTACACACTGCAATGCCAAAATTTCCACAGAACGGATGAGTTTTAAATAAGGCTCCAAGTCGCCCTACACATATCTTGGCGAGATCTAACCAATATCCTTGTAAAATCGCCACTGCTGAGTAGCAAAAATTGTAAATATTACTCTAATTGTCCTATATCTCGAATACATATGCATCGCCTGAAAAATTAAAAATCTCTTTTGTACAATTGCATTAAAATTTCTCTCGCTTCATATTTCCCATATTTTTTACTAACATTGTGTATCATCCCAGGGCGTTAGCCGATTTAAATTTTAATTCTAGAGTTTTTGTAGAAGTACAAAAAATTGTTTCCATTAAAAGTATTTGTATCTGGAAATGCAAACCTTTATATAGCTCCCAGCAAATTTTAAGTAGTTGAGATGGTAACACAAATGTTTATCTACATAGTGGTGAAGGGTATAATATAGTCGGCTCCGCCCGACTTTAGATTTTACTTACTTGTTTTTAATTGAAATGTATTCAATCAAAAAAAATGATAGTATCAATCATGTATAGTTTTATCAATAGGGGTAATTTATCGCTTCGGAAATTTCGACAAAATTTTGAAGGATGTCTGGGGGGGCATAGCCCCCCCCAGAGAAAATTTCTAGCTCCGCCAATGACCACGGCCCAGAATATGTATACTTTATGGGGTCTGAGAGCAATATTTGGATGTGTTACAAATGGAATGACTATGGTGGAGGGTATGAAATAGAGTATTATGGAATAAGGTATTATAAATTACTACATATGTTTTCAACACCCACAAAGAGACGAGAGAGACACGTGGTGTTAGGTTGAGTGAGGTTACGTAACTATAGTGGCAGCCCGATATTCTAGGCTCACATAGACTATTCAATCCCTACTGATATCACAAGTCGTGTACTTTTCTCTTATCATTAGATATGTTATACCTTCCACCGTAGAATGGTTATGGGGGGTGTAATAAGTTTACCATTCCGTTTGTAGTACATCGAAATATCGACTATAGAAAGTATATATGTTATTGATCATGCAGAAATTCTAAGACGATATAAGCATGTCCGTCTGTCTGTTGTAATCACGCTATTGTCCCCATATAAACCGACGTCCCGATTTGGGGTCTTGGGCTTATAAAACCCGTAGTTTTAATCCAATTTGCCTGAAATTGGAAATCTAGAGGTATTTTAGGACCGTCAAAAAGTGTACCAAAAATGGCACCGATCGGTCCATGTTTTGGTATAGCGCCCATATGGACCGATTTCCCGATTTTGCTTCTTGGACGTCTAGAAAGCGCATTTTCTATCCGATTTGCCTGAAATTGAAAATCTAGAGGTATTTTAAGACCACAAATTGGTGTGTCGAAAATGGGGGTATCGGTCCATGTTTTGGTGTAGCCCCCATATACCAAAACATGGACCGATACTGATCATTTTCGACACACCTCTTTATGGTTCCAATGTATTTTATTTGTTGGGCTTGTAGAATCGGCAGTTTTTATCCAATTTGCCAGAAATTAGAAATCTAGAGGTATTTTAGGACCATAAAGAGGTGTGTCGAAAATGGTGCATATCGGTCCATGATTTGGTATAGCCCCCATATAGACTGATCTCCCGATTTTACTACTTGGGTTTGTAGAATTCGTAGTTTTTACCCAATTTGTCTTAAATTTGAATTCTAGAGGTATTTGAAGATCTTTAAGAGTGTGTCGAAAATGGTGAGAATTGGTCCATGTTTTGCTAAGCTCCCATATACCCTACCACCCGAATTTATTTCTTTGGTTGCTATAATCTGTAGTTTTTATCCACTTTGCCTGAAATTGGAAATTTGCTGGGTATTTCAATTCCAAGTGTTTCATTTAATCGCTTCCGCCTGCATCTGCCTAAAATCTCATATCTACCAGGTCTAATGTAGCCAACCATTATTGTATGGGTTCTCCTAGGCCATATACATACGTGTTGTTACATTTCATAAATACATCATTTCTTGATAAAAATGAGTAGAATTCAATAAATTTTATTTTAAGGATATGCTTCCTAGAGATGTCCACAGGGCCATTTATTTAAGTATCAGGAATTTGTGGTAAGGTAAATATTTTTTTTTTACTTTAATGCTCCATACTCTATCTGGCAAGCTTAAAGTGAAACCAAGTTTTCCTTTTTAGTTACTGCAACCACTCATAATACTAGCGACTACATGGGATACCTCATATATCGTAGCGGAGTGCACAACATTTTTTCTCATCGTAACCAGACCAATATGTGAAAGTAGAAACAAAATTCCAAAGTTTATTGATTTTATGAAAGAATATTGAACGAATTAGGATTTACTATGCACAGACATTTCCGTAAGAGAACATGTGCCTGTGTGTGTTTGTCGGGTAGGATGCCACGAGCAGAACTTGCAGCATCATAATCAGCTGGGGAATCTATAAGGATAGAATGTTTGTCTTGTGTCCTTTGGTTTTAGTTTTTTTCACGTCGTTGTTATTTTTTTTTTCTTCACGCGTTATGCTTCGTTTAATATTCTGAAGGTTAAGGCTTTTGCGGAAAATATAAATTAAAGAATACATCTAAATAAATAAATGGCTCAATTTTATGCTTCTTCTTCTAGGCTTCGAGAGTGAGTTATATTTTGGCAATAGATTTTAGTGAATAGGTTAAAGAGAACACTGAAGAAAAAATAATATTGTCGTGAGGCCAAAGATTTTATGTCTTTAAAATACGAGTGTAAATTTAGCTTATCATAGAAGACGCATATCTCTGGTATAAAGTTTTTTCCTTATCCAAAAGTTGTTAAACTTTTTAATGAAGTCGTTTTGTTCTTACACTTAGGTGATCCGACTCAAAAATGGGTATCTTTAAATGAAACAAAATTTTGTTTGACTAAGGTCAATTTGACTCTAATAATTCAGAAAAATTCTTCAACATTAATGAAAAAGGGACCCACCCTAAGCATTATTGCCAAAGAAACCATGCGTCTATCTTTAAATATGTTTGCTTTTTGCATCTTGACTACAAAAATTCGTTCAAAATTAGGACATGTTTTTCAAAACTTTTTTATACCCTCCACCATGTGATAGGGGGTATATTAACTTTCTCATTGCGTTTGCAACACATCGAAATATTGTTCTAAGACCCCGTAAAGTATATATATTCTGGGTAGTGGTAAAATTCTGAGTCGATCTAAGCATGTCCGTCCGTCCGTCCGTTGAAATCACGCTAACTTCCGAACGAAACAAGCTATCGACTTGAACCTTTGCATAAGTAGTTGTTATTGATGTAGGACCACTTTTATGCATAGCCCCCATATAAACCGACCCCAGATTTGGCTTGCAGAGCTTCTTAGAGAAGCAAATTTCATCCGATCCGGTTAAAATTTTGTACGTGGTGTAAGTATTTCGTCTCTAACATCCATGCAAAAACTGGTTCATATCGGTCCATAGTTATATATAGCTCCCATATAAACCGATCCCTAGATTTGACCTCCGGAACATCTTGGAGGAGCAAAATTCACCCGATCCGGTTGAAATTTGGTACGTGGTGTAAATATATGGTCTCTAACAATCGTACAAAAATTGGTCCATATCGGTCCATAATAGTATATAGCCCCCATATAAACCGATCCACAGATTTGTCCTCCGGCGCCTATTAGAGGAGCACAATTCACGCGATTCCTTTGAAATTTGGTACGTGGTGTTAGTATATGGTTTCTAACAACCGTGCGAAAATTAGTCCATATCGGGCCATAATTATATATAGCCCCCGATCACCAGATTTGTCCTCTCGAGCCTCTTAAAGAAGAAAACTTCATCCGATCCTGTTGAAATTTGGTACGTGGTGTTAGTATATGGTATCCAACGGTCATGCAAAAATTGGTTCATATCGGTCCATAATTATATATCTCCCATATAAACCGATCCCCAGATTTGTCCTCTTGAGTCTCTTGGAGAAGAAAACTTCATCCGATCCGGTTGAAATTTGGTACGTGGTGTTAGTATATGGTCTCTAACAACCTTGCTAAAATTGGTCCATAACGGTCCATAATTATATATATCACCCATATAAATCGATCGCCAGATTTGAACTCCGGAACAACATGGAGCAGCAAAATTCATCCGATTTGGTTGAAATTTGGTACATTACTTTGGTATATGACCATGCCAAAATTGGTCCATATCGGTCTATAGTTATATATAGCCGGTCTCCAATCACACAGAAATTCGTCCATATCGCAAAAAAAGAAAAATTGCTAAAACTTTATTTCTATAGAAAATTTTGTCAAAATTTTATTACTATAGAAAATTTTGTCAAAATTTTATTACTATAGAAAATTTTGTCAAAATTTTATTTCTATAGAAAATTTTGTCAAGATTTTATATCTATAGAAAATTTTGTCAAAATGTTATTTCTATAGAAAATTTTGTCAAAATGTTATTTATATAGAAAATGTTGTTAAAATTTTATTACAGTTTTGCTGCAAGTAGAGGATATTATAGTTTTGCTGCAAGTAGAGGATGCTGATGAGGAATGTGGTAATTCCGAAACGTGCGTCCATGCAACCATCTTGCAGTCTATAGGGCTTTGTCCAAATAAATTTGACAAACATTATTTTCCTCTGTTGGTTAAGCTACACTTGTAGTTTAGTCAATGTATGGTTTTAAGCTGAACATAAAAAAAACAACAACAATGCTTAAAGAACAAAACCAACAATAACAAAAAAAAAACAAATGGGAAAATTTTATTACTATAGAAAATTTTGTCAAAATTTTATTTCTATAGAAAATTTTGTCAATATTTTATTACTATAGAAAATTTTGTCAAAATATTATTTTTTTTTTTTGTTTTGAAAATTTTGTCAAAATGTTATTTATATAGAAAATTTTATCAAAACTTTATTTCTATGGAAAAGTTCTTCAAAATTTTATTTCAACAATTTAGTGCTATACAAAATTCTGGTTAAATTTTATTTCTATAGATAATTTTGGCAAAATTTTATTTCTGTAGAAAATTTTGTCAAACTGAAAGTAATTCGATAATGGATGACAGTCTTTAGTTGAATTTTCTATGCAATCCATGGTGGAGGGTACATAAGATTCGGCCTGGCCGAACTTACGGCCGTATATACTTGTTTTAAGATGCTTTTACTTGAAGGTTAGGTTAGGTTAGGTTAAAGTGACAGCCCGATTAAGTTTCAGGCTCACTTAGACTATTCAGTCCATTGTGATACCACATTTAACTGAAAGTACCTATTACATATGGGCACTTCTAGTTTTAATCACTGAACCTTCTCTATTATTTTCTTTTGTTGAACCAACCATATTGTTCCAAAAACATTAACAGACTGCTTAAGTTAACGTTTTCCAGGTCCGCTAGTAGTCTAAAGCTATATGCCCCTAAAATTTGCTTACGCCTTACACAAAATGCAGGACACTCACACAAGAGGTGTTTCCTTACTCTTTTCCTCCGCATCACGACAGCTCATACAATAGTCGCACCAATAGTTTTTGCAAATTCGCCTATCAGGCAGCGACCCGTTATAAAGGTTTTCCCTTGACCAAATTTTGACCGTATCACCCTTTACGTATGCAAAACTTAAATTTAAAATAGAAATGTGTCTTAAAAGTATCCATACTTCAACTCTCCGCTTCGGATTCAATATCAAAATCACTAGTGTAAAAACAAACCCTTTGGAACTAGGAATGCTTTTTTTTCAGTGTACGATTCACATACCTAATGATTATATCAAGGATTTATTTTTGTATTATTTATTGAAAATAGTGACAGTATTAAAAAATGTTGTTTATAAATTGCTGTTGTTAATCATGCATAAAGTATGTGGATGTAATATTACTTTATTGATGATTAATCGAAGAAAAATTCAATAAGACAAAAAAAGGCAATCTGTCTTTTAATGAAACTTGATTACGAATTTTAGTCTTGTTGAATATACATTCTTTATTAAATTAATTTTGGTAATTACAATTCATTTAATGGGAGGTCTAGTTCATATTACATGATATACCAGCGATGTTTAAAGGCTTGTCCGCCTACATACCGAAGGTAATCCGCTATAGATTACAAAGGACAAGAATCATCTTAATTTATAATATGGTTCCGGGATGGGGATTAATCTGTGCATCCAATCAAATGAAAACATATTCAAGTATATTAGCTGGTCTAGTGATTTTGTCAATTATGACAATTATGATGAGTACATTCACATTGTCTTGTACAAGGACTTTTTTACTTTGGACAAGATTCGGTAAACTTGTCATTGAAGTAGTTTCTCCTTACAGTTAGGTGATTCGATTTTAAAATGCTTATTTTTATATTAAAGAAAATTCTGTTGCGCTGAGGTCAATTTTGCGTTGATAAGTTTAACTTATTTTTTAAGTATTGTAGACATTTTGCTTAAATTCCAAATTTTTTTTTTGTAATTTGAATTTGAAGACAGGTAACACTCAAAATTTAGACGCGATTTTCGATGATTAATATTTGTTTTTGTGCTCTAGCCCCGAAATATAAAAGGCAGCCCTGGTATGATTACACAAGGTGTGTTATTAAAAGAAGATTTAATTACATTAACCGGTATCGATTACAGCCTAGGTGTTATAATATACTTCAAAAATTAAGTTACTATTGTATGTTTTAATGGCCAAGGTGGCGTATAAGCAACAAATCAATTCATACCATTACGTATACGTACAGTGTCCCCTGCATATCACTGTTATTCGGAAATTTATATTTTTAAGCCCAACGAGCAAAACGGACAGTTTAATGTGAAACACATCCTATGTTGGTAGATATTCCATCTCTAAACGAAATCATTAACAAGAAGCGTGACCAGCAAAATGGCAATCATTTTTAATCCTATTCCTGGTTAAACCAAACTTAGATGACATGAGTTTTCTTTTTTCAAATAAAAACTTTTGACATTTGTTTGCCAAAAGTCAAAGAAAATATAGCTCATATTTCCTACTCAAGATTATCAATGATAGGCAGACTTGGAAGGTAACCTAACAAGAATGGAAATTAACCTATAACAAGTATATACGGCCGTAAGTTCGGCCAGGCCGAAGCTTATGTACCCTCCATCATGGATTGCGTAGAAACTTCTTCTAAACACTGCCACCCACAAGTGGCAGTTAAGTTGCGGTAACGCTTGCCGATGGCAAGGTATCTTAAAACCTCCTAACACCATCTTCTAAATTGTATGTAATTCCATACGTGGTATATATTAAATCGAAAAAGATCGATCCAATACGTATATAATTCAGTTTGACAAAGTAGACATAAAATTTTGACAAAATTTTCTACAGAAATAAAATTTTAACAAAATTTTCTATAGAAATAAAATTTTCACAAAATTTTCTATAGAAATAAAAATTTTCACAAAATTTTCTATAGAAAGAAAATTTTGACAAAAATGTCTACAGAAATAAAATTTTAACAAAATTTTCTATAGAAATAAACTTTTGACAAAATTTTCTATAGAAATAAAATCTTGGTAGATTATTTTTGGCTCGAGTGGCAACCATGATTATGAACCGAATAAAATTTGAACAAAATTTTCTATAGAAATAAAATTTTGGCAATGATGAAAATTTTATTATGAACCGAATAAAATTTTAACAAAATGTTCTCTAGAAATAAAATTTTGACAAAATTTTCTATAGAAATAAAATTTTGGTAGATTATTTTTGGCTCTAGTTTCAAGTTTTGTGTGATTGGACCAATTTTGGTATGGTTGTTAGCGACCATATACTAACACCACGTTCCTAATTTGAACCGGATCGGATGACTTTTGCTCCTCCAAGAGGTTCCGGAGGTCAAATCTGGAGAACGTTTTATATGGGGTCCATATATAATTATGGACCGATGTGGACCAATTTTTGCATGGTTATTAGAGACCATATACCAACATCATGTACCAAATTTCAGCCGGATCGGATGAAATTTGCTTCTCTTTGAGGCTCCGCAAGCCAAATCTGGGGATCGGTTTATATGGGGGTTATATATAATTATGGAGCGATGTGCACCAATTTTTGCATGATTGTTAGAGACCATCTACCAACACCATGTACCAAATTTCAGCCGTATCGGATGAAATATGCTTCTCTTAGAGGCTCCACAAGCCAAATCTGGGGATCGGTTTATATGGGGGCTATATATAATTATGGACCGATGTGGACCAGTTTTTGCACGATTGTTAGAGACCATCTACCAACACCATGTACCAAATTTCAGCCGGATCGGATGAAATATGCTTCTCTTAGAGGCTCCACAAGCCAAATCTGGGGATCGGTTTATATGGGGGCTATATATAATTATGGACCGATGTGGACCAATTTTTGCACGATTGTTAGAGACCATATACCAACACCATGTACCAAATTTCAGCCGGATCGGATGAAATATGCTTCTCTTAGAAGCTCCACAAGCCAAATCTGGGGATCGGTTTATATGGGGGCTATATATAATTATGGACCGATGTGGACCAATTTTTGCATGATTGTTAGAGACCATCTACCAACACCATGTACCAAATTTCAGCCGGATCGATTGAAATATGCTTCTCTTAGAGGCTCCACAAACCAAATCTGGGGATCGGTTTATATGGGGGCTATATATAATTATGGACCGATGTAGACCAGTTTTTGCATGGTTGTTAGAGACCATATACCAACACCATATACCAAATTTCAGCCGGATCGGATGAAATATGCTTCTGTTAGAGGCTCCACAAGCCAAGTCTGAGGGTCCCTTTATATGGGGGCTATACGTAAAAGTGGACCGATATGGCCCATTTTCAATACCATCCGACCTACATCGATAACAACTACTTGTGCCAAGTTTCAAGTCGATAGCTTGTTTCGTTCGGAAGTTAACGTGATTTCAACAGACGGACGGACGGACGGACGGACGGACGGACGGACGGACGGACATGCTTAGATCGACTCAGAATTTCACCACGACCCAGAATATATATACTTTATGGGGTCTTAGAGCAATATTTCGATGTGTTACAAACGGAATGACAAAGTTAATATACCCCCATCCTATGATGGAGGGTATAATTAAATGTAAGACGACTTTTGGTGCCATGTCACAATTTGTGATTTTGTACACAGTGCGAGTATGTGTGTGTGTGTTTTTTCCTTATCGTTTGAAGGTATTGTTTTAATTTACATCACGTTTTACTTTGGGCCATGGCCTGCCATATGAGTGTTGCAAACACATTGACAGAAGCGTCTGTCACATGCCTAAAGGCATGTTGACACCCTCATTTTGTAATCGAAAGAAAGATGAAAGACACACAACAATTTTAGTGGCACTGTAATGACTTCCGACCTAAAGAGTGAAAGGGTCGAAGCGACGGGGAAACATCATGATACAAAAATCAACTTTAAAATGTTGTAACTTTAAGACCATTGCACGAAATAATCGATGTCATGCCATACGACCTGTCACAAACAATGCTTGTCATTGTCAGAAAACTGGGTTACTTGGAGAGTTCTGAGAAGAAATACGTTTTTGGTATTATAAGAATATTTTCAAGTTCAAACAAAAATAGATTTTAAACAGGTTAGGAAGTTCATTGAATGTAGAACTTTTCATGTTCCAGCCTGGGATCGTATGAATTCCGAAAACTAACTAATCAAATTCTTGAAATGAAGAAAACCAAATCTTGAGAGCGCAGAATTGAAAGGATACTAGGAATTTGCGAAAAAAAACAGTGTTTAAGTCTAAAGTCGAAAAAATTTTAACCAAAAGATGTGGACCAATTTTTGCATGGTTGTGATAGACCATATACCAAAACCATGCACCAAATTCCAGCCGGATAGGATGAAATTTGCTTCTCTTTGAGGCTCCGCAAGCCAAATCTGAGGATCGGTTTATATGGGGGCTATATATAATTATGGACCGATGTGGACCAATGGTTGTTAGAGACCATATACTAACACCATGTACCAAATTTCAGCCGGATCGGATGAAATTTGGTTCTCTTAGATGCTTCGCAAGCCAAATCTGAGGGTCCGTTTATATGAGGGCTATACGTAAAAGTGGACCGATATTGACCATTTGCAATACCATCCGACCTAGATCAATAACGACTACTTGTGTCAAGTTTCAAGTCGATAGCTTAGGTTAGGTTAGGTTAGGTTAGGTTATGTGGCAGCCCGATGTATCAGGCTCACTTAGACTATTCAGTCCATTGTGATACCACAGTGGTGAACTTCTCTCTTATCACTGAGTGCTGCCCGATTCCATGTTAAACTCAATGACAAGGGACCTCCTTTTTATAGCCGAGTCCGAACGGCGTTCCACATTCCAGTGAAACCACTAAGAGAAGCTTTGAAACCCTCAGAAATGTCACCAGCATTACTGAGGTGGGATAATCCACCGCCGAAAAACTTTTTGGTGTTCGGTCGTAGCAGGAATCGAACCCACGACCTTGTGTATGTAAGGCGGGCATGCTAACCATTGCACCACGGTGGCTCCCGATAGCTTGGTTCGTTCGGAAATTAGTGTAATTTCAACAGACGGACGGGCGGACATGCTTAGATCGACTCAGAATTTCATCACGGCCCAGAATATATATACTTTATGGGGTCTTAGAGCAATATTTCGATGTGTTACAAACGGAATGACAAAGTTAATACCTTAATTTTTATACCTTCCATCATAGGATGGGGGGTATCCTATGATGGAAGGTATAAAAACGAGTTATAAATAATTGATTTACAGCCATTTTCATGGAGCTCCATTAGGCTTTAAATGCCAGTTAACAGAAAGTAAATTCCAAACATCTTCTCTCCGGTTAACTTTAACTGAAAAATGTTCGGCTGTTAAGTTCCTAACTGCCATATGGAATACATACGCAAGATGGCAGCAAAAACCACAAGTGGTACCACCAACAAAATCATCCTAATTAAAACAGCTTGGATCATAACCCTTTGACGATGAAATTTTAAATTGCGGATGATTAATTTTTATCCTAGGTCACTGTTCTTTGTCGTCACTTTCATTTGTTCACTTATATCCACGACCATTGTTTAAATCGTAGTAGCATCTACAGACAAAAACACACATTCTCTCACTAACTTTATTTAAATTTGATCCATGTCATTTGGAAAAACTTATGCATGAAACTACCATAAAGAAAAATACGCGAAAATCAGTTTTAAATGGAAGAGAAAATATCGACAATGGCCTATGTGTGTATACCTGCACATATTTCCCTTTGATACAAATACACACATCCACACAAAATATTAAACACAACAAATGAAACGATGAAGAAAGAACAAACGAAGAATGAAAATGACAGAAAAATGCTTGTAGTCGACACAACGTGAGGTGTCACATTCGAAGGTGAGGTGATAGACACAAATTTTAATTTAAGCTCAAGTGAAGGCATAAACCTCCCATTGAGACCAATAAGATTTCGGACATAATAACGAAAGAGATGAGGTCGCACAAACACCAATCCCGTCAAAAATTCACAAATACCCTCAATGACAGGAAAAAGGATTTACGCATTGTTCGTTCTATACAAGTATTTGTATGTTTGAATATGTGTGTGTAGACGATGTTGATGTTCAAACGGAGTCTTAAGATGACATACCTGCGTTTTGGTTCGAAATCGAGGGGAATCAACTTAAGTTCTCCTGTGAAATTGTCAAGTGACATAAAGGTTTTAACTAATCCTTTGAATTCCGCTTAAAATTTCAAACTCAATAGCCTTATTCTTGCCAATTTAATATTTTTTGCGATTATATAAAAATTTACAGATTTTATTGCTAAAAGTTAAAAGATGAACAGATGGATGGAACACAACTGAGGAGTGGATGTCATGTCGAAAAGCAATCTCATAATTATATCAAAACAATCTATTCAACAGGGATGGTTTCTGAAGTTTAGTTGGAAAATTGTAATATAAGATTTAATATTTTCAGGAAAATTTGTAGTTTAATTTCTCGAAGTAATCTTAAATTTATCATCACAGAATTCCGAAATATCGTCTGAAAATATCGACCTTTTTATGATTCGAGTGTTAATTGATTTTTAGAGAAGAAGGTTATTGATCTAAATGGATATTTTTAAGTGAGTACATTGGTCTTTATGGAAGCTCCATCTAAATAAACCCCACTCTAAGGTGCAAATTGCGATTTTTAGAAATCGGAAGATCGATCTATATTGAAGTGTCTGAAAACATGAGCATTATTCAAATCGAGAGTGTTATTAAACTCTTAACATCTTAGGTGTCACTAAAATTGTAATTGAGTGTAACTCTTAAGGTGGGTATTAAGATCGAGTTTAGCCGCTAAAAACGTAATTTTTTCACGATTACTTTTTTTAATAATCCATTTTAAGGAATACAAACTTTGTGAAAATTTGCTTTGGGCTTTTCCCCATCAAGTTATAAAAAAAGTTGCAACAAATATATATAATTTCATGCATTTTTCTTACTGATTTAGTTTTCACTTTAGCGATTTTAGCCGCTAAACTCGAACTTAATACTCACCTTTAAGCGTTTTATGTTGGTGAGCAGGAATATTTTCGTGAGTATAATTCGTTACTCACGCACACTCACGAATATATTATTTTCGTGACTCACGCTCACGCACACTCACGCTGTTGTCATGAGTGTGACTCACGCACGATTCACGAAAATGTTCGTGGGTCACGACAATTTCGTGTCACGTGCACACCTCTAATATATACGGGAGCTATATCTAAATATGAACCGATTTCAACCAATTATGGCACGCATAGCTATAATGCTACTTTTACTCCCTGCGCAAAATTTAAACTAAATCGGAGTAAAAAAATTGGCCAATGTGGTCATATGAGTGTAAATCGGGCGAAAGCTATATATGGGAGCTATATCTAAATCTGAGCCGATTTCAACCAAATTTGGTACAGACAGTTGGAATGTTAATTCTACTTCCTGTGCGAAATTTCAAGTAAATGTGGTCATATGAGTGTTAATCGGTCGAACGATATATATGAGAGCTATATCTAAATCTGAACCGATTTTAACCAAATTTGGCACATATAACGATACCGTTAAACGTACCTCTTGTGCAAAATATTAAGCAAGTCAGGGAAAAACTCTGGATTTTGAGGCCATATAAAGGGTGATACGGTCAAAATTTGGTCAAGGGAAAGCGCGTGTAAATCGGTGAAATCGTTTATATAAAAAATCAAATTAAATTTCTTTTTCAAGTTCAATTAGTATAAAATTCAGGAAAAATATTCAGTTAGGCTTTCGCTTTTCCAAATCCGAATTGCCGGGCCTCACGCTTTATACCTGCCATCAGATTTGGTACAGCCACCTTCTTCGCCGCAGAAAGCCAGTTTGCCTTGAACTGCTGCTGCAGCAGACGTTTATTCAAACACTCTTTCACGCAAATTTCTTGGTTGACAGTCCCGGCTTTTCGAGCCACAGGTACAGATGGCTTGCCAAACCAGATATTTCTTTGCGAACTTTGACAGTTTTATGTGCTTGAAAATATCTGCTACCTTTCCCCTTCCTTTTGCCGTATAAAACTCCTGTCCCGGAAGCTTCTTGTAGTCGGCTTTCACGTAGGTTTCGTCGTTCATTACCACGCAGTCAAACTTCGTAAGCATCGTCGTGTACAGCCTCCGGGATCGCGCTTTGGCCGTCGTATTTTGTTTATCATCGCAATTTGGAGTCACTACCTTCTTGTAAGTCGATAGTCTGGCTCGTTTTTTGGCTCGATGCACGGTTGTAGACGATACACCCAGCTTATTTGCGGCATCTCGGAGAGAAAGGTTAGGGTTTCGCTTGCAACTACCGGCAACTCTCTTTGTCGTCTCAGCGGCTTCCGGTTTTCGATTTCCCTGGCTGTCGACAAACGTTCCCCAAACACTTTAATTACATTTGTAACGGTTGATTTGGCAACTTTTAGCGATTTTGCCAGCTTTGCGTGCGAGTAGCTCGGATTTTCGCGATGCGCGAGCAAAATTTTGATAAGCTGCTCTTTTTACTTGGACGGCATTTTGACAACTGAAGAGTGAATTCCAAAATCAAAATAGGAGCAACATTCTACACATACACACCTTCAAAATGAGGGGTGTTCAGGTTTTTTAGATGCAAAATTGAAAGAAATATGTCAAGTTTATATTGACCAAATTTTGACCATATCACCCTTTAAGTGCAAATCGGACGAAAGATATATATGGGAGCTATATCTAAATTTAAACCGATTTCAATCAAATTTACCAAGCATTCGTAGAATGCCAATTCTACTCTCTGTGCAAAATTTCACGAAAATCGGTAGTAAGCTTTGGCCTCTGTTGCCATATGAGTCTAAATCGGACGAAAAATATATATGACAGCTATATCTAAATCTGGACCGTTTTTTTCCAAAATCAATAGCGGTTGTCTTTGTTCCAAAAAACGACCATATGCCAAATTTGAGGACGATCGGATTTAAACTGCGACCTGTACTTTGCGCACAAAAATACATGAACAGACACACAGACAGACGGACATCGCTAAATCGACTCAGAATTTAATTCTAAGGCGATCGGTATACTAAACTATGGGTGTTTCTTCTTGGCGTTACATACAAATGCACAAACTTATTATACCCTGTACCACAGTAGTGGTGAAGGGTATAATAACAAAATCTTTTTGTAAGATTGAAAACAATAAAATGGATTGACTTTGTAATAAAAGTGTCAACTGCTAGACTAGTGATTGAGAAATGATAACAACCTGATGTTGGTTGCAATGATTACCAGACGATCCGCCGATACATACATCTTACGGTAGTGTGTATAAAAATGCACCTATTCCATATAAAATCGAAAACTTTTGCCACGCACCATGCATTGAACAAAGTTTCTATTTATATTGAGTTTCTTGCGGTGATGCGTGCTGCTTTACAAAATATCACAAGAATACGCTACTTTGATGAACTAGAAGTTATTAAGGTGGATTTTAGTGTAATAACAAAGACTTATATCCTGCCAGGAAAATTCGTATTTGAGAGTGTATTAAAGCCATGTTAGTTAGAGTGTATGGGGGGTGTAGCAAAGAGAAACTATAATAACTTTTTATAAAATGTTATTATAAACTGTTCCACATCCGAATAACCGTCAGCGTGACTATCAAACAACACTCTCTTGATGATATCCACGAGACATCTCTCAAATACACGCGCTGTATGTGTTTTTGTTATGCTCAAAAGTTGTCCTGTGCATTGTAAAGAAGACACGAAAACCTTGGGATTACCCAAAAGAGTCATTTTGCGTGGCAAATTTCTTGTTTTGATTTTTCACTTTAACCAATGCTTTTGGGATTTTCCAAATGTGGCATATTGAAGGGATTTACAAGGGATTTAAGTGTGAAAATGCTCAACCATATCGTGTCAGTGGGTAGTCATTTAATGGGCAATCAGTTTTGATATTGTGAAACATTTTGATTTATGCCTTTGGAATTTAAAATTTATTAAGTTTTCGTCGAGGGTAATGGCTAAGCTATATCTAATGGGATATGCTTATGGTATTTAGGGGTGTCTGTCATATCTCTGTGGGAATATTTGAGAGCATGTCATATTATTCCATTGTGTCAATAGTTAAAGTGTGCTTTATTTTTTATGATGGATAGAAGTTTCTTTTTTTCCTTTAACGAAGATGGGTTAAATGGTTAACATGTTGTATTTCTGTTTCACTACGAGTATTGATTTCCAACCTCACTAGGTTATTAAAATATTTTGTTTCCGGGTGTGACTATAGAAATGAAGGGCCCTATTAAAGAGCTAAGCATTCGCTATCATAAGGAACTAACGATAATCCACCGTGGTGCAATGTTTAGCATGCCCGCCTTGAATACACAAATTCGTGGGTTCGATTTCTGCTTCGACCGAACACCAAAAAATTTTTCAGCGGTTGATTATCCCACCTCAATAATGCTGGTGACACTTCTGAGTGTTTCAAAGCTTTCCTAAGTGGTTTCACTGCACTGTGGAACGCCGTTCGGACTCGGCTATAAAAAGGAGGTCCCTTGCAGGGTTGCCATTTTGGTCTGATCGGACCAAAACTAGTTCAAAAAATTATTAATTTTTAAATTTGGTCCGATGGTCGGACCAAATGGATGGTCGGACCAAATTGGTTGATTTTGGTCCATTTTCGTCAAACCAAAAATCAAAATTTGCTATGGACAGAAAATTTTTACAAAATTTCTATAGAAATAAAAGTTTGCCAAAATTTTGTATGGAAATAAACTTAAAATAAATTTTGTATAGATACAAATTATGCAAAACTTTTGTATAGGAAGAACATTTTTTATAACTTTCTATAGAAATAAAATGTTGACGACATTTTATATACAAGTAAAATTGTGACAAAATGTTCTACAGAAATAAAATGTTCACAACATTTTCTCTAGAAAAAAAAATTGCCAAAATTTTTTATATAAATAAATTCTTGAAAAAAATTGCTACAAAAATAAAATTTTGACAAAGTTTTTTATATAAATAAATTCTTAATAAAAATTTCTACAGAAATAAAAATTTGACAAAATTTTTTATATAAATAAAATGTTGAAAATTTTTTTATAGAAATAAAATTTTGACAAAATTTATTATAGAAACAAAATTTTGCCAAAATTTTCTACAAAAATAACATTTTGCGATAACTTTCTAGAGAAATAAAATTTTGACAAAATTGTATATAGAAATAAGATTTTTACATGGGAGCCACCGTGGTGCAATGGTTAGCATGCCCGCCTTGCATTCACAAGGTCGTGGGTTCGATTCCTGCTTCGACCGAACACCAAAAAGTTTTTCAGCGGTGGATTATCCCACCTCAGTAATGCTGGTGACATTTCTGAGGGTTTCAAAACTTCTCTAAGTGGTTTCACTGCAATGTGGAACGCCGTTCGGACTCGGCTATAAAAAGGAGGTCCCTTGTCATTGAGCTTAACATGGAATCGGGCAGCACTCAGTGATAAGAGAGAAGTTCACCAATGTGGTATCACAATGGACTGAATAGTCTAAGTGAGCCTGATACATCAGGCTGCCACCTAACCTAACCTAACCTAACCTAAGATTTTTACAAAATTGTATATAGAAATAAAATTTTGCGAAAACTTTCTATAGAAATAAAATTTTGACAAAATTTTCTATAGAAATAAAATTGTGAAAAAATTTTCTACAGAAATAAATAAAAATTTTGAATAGAAATAAAAATTTGACTAAATTTGACTATCGGAGTAAAATTTTCGAAAAATTTTAACACTGTGGTATCATAATGGAATGTATAGTCTAACCTAAACTAACGCTACCATACATAGGTTAGCTTAAAGTGACAGCCCGATTTATTTCACCATCACTTAGAGTATTCAGTCCATTGCGATACCGCATTATCTAAAATTACCTATTACATATAGGCCCTTCTAGTTCTTTTTTACCGTTGAACCCACCCGATTAGTAAGAGGTCTACCAACAGATTCTAGTTCCCCTGGAATATTTGAGGTAGATCCCAGTCTTGCTAACTCATCCGCATCAAAACTCCCTGGTATGTTCTTCTGGCCAGGCACCCATATTAGGTGAATATTGTATTGCTCGGTCATCTCGTTGAGAGATTTTCACCAGTCTATGCCCGTTTTTATACCCATAGGATGGGTATATATTAACTTTGTCATTCCGTTTACAACACATAGAAATATTATTGTAAGACCCCATAAAGTACATATATTCTGGGTCGTGGTGAAAGTCGGAGCCGATCTAAGCATGTCCGCCCGCCCGTCTGTTGAAATCACGCAAACTTCCGAACGAAACAAGCTATCGACTTGAAACTTGGCACAAGTTGTTGTAATTGATGTAGGTCGGATGGTATTGCAAATGGGCCATATTGAACAACCAGAAACCAATCCCTCTTGTAGGACCTCCGGAGCCTCTTGTAGGATCAAAATTCATCCGATCCGGTTGAAATGTGGTACATGGTGTTATTATATGGTATGTAACAACCATGGTCCAAATCGGTCCATAATTATATATATATATATATATATATATATATAAATATTTATATATATATATATATATATATATATATATATATATATATATATATATATATATATATATATATATATATATATATATATATATATATATATATATATATATATATATATATATATATATATATATATATATATATATATATATATATATATATATATATATATATATATATATATATATATATATATATATATATAATATATATATATATATATATATATATATATATATATATATATATATATATATATATATATATAATAAGCGACAACCCATATTTCAATTCTGGCTCTCTAAGTACCGGGCAAAACTCCATATCGATTCGTAATTATTTGTATGCTTACCTATTTTACCTTTTTTGTCTAATATATACCACGTATGTTATGTATTAACTTACAATTTAGAAGACGATGTTAAGAAGTTTTAAGATACCTCGGTACCATCGGTAAGTATTACCACAACCCAAGTAATTCATTTGTGGATGACAGTCTTTCGTAGATGTTTCTACGTAATCCATGGTGGAGAGTACATAAGATTCGGCCTGGCCGAACTTACGGCCGTATATGCTTGTTTGGGGGATATATATAATTATAGACCAATATGGATTATTTTTTGCATGGTTGTTAGTGTCCATATACTCACACAAAATACAAAATTTCAACTGAATTGGATGAAATTTGCTCCTCCAAAACCAAATCTGGGGATCGGTGTATATGAGATTGCATGAATTTTGTTCCTCCAAGAGGCTCCGGTGTTCAAATCTGGGAATCGGTTTATATGGGGGCTATATATAATTATAGACCGATATGGACCATTTTTTCATGGTTGTTAAAGACAGTATAGTAACACCACGTATCAAACTTCAACCGGACTGGATAAATTTTGTTCCTACTAGAGGCTCTGAAGGTCAAATCTGGTGATCGGTTTATATGGGGGCTATATATAATTATGGACCGATATGGACTAATTTTTGTGTGTTTGTTAGAGGTCATATAACAACACCACGTACCAAATTTCAACCGGATCGGATGAATTTTGCTCCTCCAAGAGGCTCCTCAATCCAAATCTGGGGGTCGATTTATATGGGGGCTATACGTAATAATGGTCCGATATGGCCCATTTGCAATATCATCCGACCTACATCAATAGCAACTGCTTACACCAAGTTTCAAGTTGATAGCTTGTTTCGTTCGGAAGTTAGAGTGATTTCAAAATATTCTTCATAGTACGATTCCAACCTACAAATACATCCCTCTCTCTGGGAAATATATAATTTTCGAGGCCAAAAAACTGGTGAACGAAAAAATTAAAAATTATTAGGAAAGATACAAGCATGATGGGCAGATTAAGTCCACATAAGTTACAGTACTGCAAAACAAATGTTGCTGCTTTTACATTATAAACGGGGAGCCATCGCCTCAATGTCCGTTTTACAACAGCCGTCAATATTTATTCAAAACATGGTCTTATGTATGTGTGGTCCTAAAGTACTTGAACTATAAGAAAACATGGACAGATACCCACCATTTTCGGCACAGCTATTTGTCGGTTTATATGGGGGCTCTATCACAACCGTGACCAATATAGCCCATCCTCGAACTTGACGTGCCTGCAAATAAAAAATGAATCTGTGCCAAATTTTCAGCCGATTGTGTCATTATTGAAGGCTGCAGCGTGATTATAATAGACCGACAGGCAGACAGACGAACGTGGTTATATCGTTTTTTGCACTCTTAAGTCCACACATCTTTCTACAAATGATCAAACTAAATTTGTATTCTTTATGAATATTACAAATATTGTTTTATTTTTATTTATTTACCTTAATTTATCTTTATTTGCTACATTAATTTTACCTCTCTTCAAATTGAATCGTTATAGCCCATAGGTATTTTTCCAACTTTCTGGCCATCTCAACATATCCCATTAGGTTCTATTAAAGCCTAAGCCTTTGGGTTTTTTGCTATGATTAATTTTCCTCATTTCTCACAATGTAGCAAATGTGGCTACTTCCACTTCAGACTGAAGTACACCAAAGTAATCATATAGCTGTCAAAATTGTGCTTAGTTTGCTGCTTTATTGTGGCCTTCCTCATTGAGTAGGAGGTGGTCGATTGTAAGACAAAAATTGATTTATTTCTCTTTTTTTTTTCTTCTCTATTATCTCATCTCGAGACAACAAACACTGAATCGCAACATTCGATGATTAATGCTCTCTGCAAAATTTACCAGTGTGTTTTATGTTGTTGTGAACTTGGCACAATAGCAAGATTTTCTCATTATTTTTGTTGCTATAATGGACACCAGTCATCAGAATCATATCTCTTTTTCGGTGAGCCATGTGTATGAGAGCATGGCATATATTGGAGAGTAATGACCATTAGAATTGTGTGCACTAAAATATACACACATTCAGATAAAAACTCTTTGTATGAAAATCTACACTCAATCGCACAAAGTAATGGGAGAAGGTAATACCAACAACAATTTATGATATCAAATGGAAAAGAAGACTAAGCACACACACACATAAATCAACAATCATAACACTTAAATTTTTCACTTATTTCGCCAATACTGTTATAGGAATGTTCTCGACAGTGGTTCATTAGACACTCGCATAGGGAGAAGTAATATGTTTGCCTTAAAATATATTGAACTACTATAGATGGGTATTTTTTGGACAATAAAAAAAATATTTTAATCGAAAGAAATTGTGATATATATTTCGTTTTGTCCCAGGATACATTGGAGTACTATGTATAATGGAATTTTTATTTTAGGCTCACCGCAAAAACTTTCAAATATTCGTTTTACACCGGGTTAGTGAGATATTGACATATTGATATTGACAACTGACATATTGAATTTTTAAATTTAAGATAAAAACGCTTCAAATATAGGCTAAGACTTATTTTAAGGATCTGCATCTTTAGTTTAAAGGTATCTTAAAACTCCTTAACATCGTCTTTTAAATTGGAAATTAGTCCATACGGGGTATATATTAGACAAAACAAGGCAGATTAAAAACCTATATAATTCAGTCCTTGACCGGTATGAATTTTTGACAATAATAAAATGGAAGAAGAAGTGAAATATTAGTTTATGTGGAGTCTATATACAATTACGAACCTATATGGTCCAATTTTTGTGTGATTAAAATTTTTGCAAGATCAAATAAAATTTGCTTATTTAGGTAGAAGTAAAATCTAGGGATCGGTTTATCTGGGCGCTATACATAACTATGGACCGATATGAACGTTTGGAATGAATGTTAGCGACCATGTACTAATACAACGTTCCAAATTTCAGCCGAATCGGATAAAATTTGCGCCTCCTCCAAGAAATTTGCTCTTTCGAGAGTCTCCCGAGGTCAAATATGGGGATCGGTTTATATGGGGGAGCTATATATAATAATAGACCGATATGAACCAATTTTTGCATGGTTGTTATAGACCATATACCAATATAACGTATAACATTTTAACCGAATCAGACGAAATTTGCCCCCAAGAGGCTTTGGAGATCAAATCTGGGGATCGGTTTATATAAGGGCTATATATAATTATGGACCGATATGGACCAATTTTTGCATGGTTGTTAAAGACCATATACTTACACCATCTACCAAATCTCAGCTGGATCGGATGAAATTTGCTTCTCGTAGAGGATCCGCAAGCCAAATCTGGGGATCGGTTTATATGGGGGCTATAAAGGGTGATACGGTCAAAATTTGGTCAATATAAACTTGACGTATTTCTTTCAATTTTGCATTTAAAAAACCTGAGCACCCCTCATTTTGAAGTTGTGTGTGTGTAGAATGTTGCTCCTATTTTGATTTTGGAATTCACTCTTCAGTTGTCAAAATGCCGTCCAAGCAAGAAGAGCAGTGTATCAAAATTTTGCTCGCGCATCGCGAAAATCCGACCTACTCGCACGCAAAGCTGGCAAAATCGCTAAAAGTTGCCAAATCAACCGTTACAAATGTAAGTAAAGTGTTTGGGGAACGTTTGTCGACAGCCAGGAAGTCTGGATTGGGGGGGAAATCGAAAACCGGAAGCCGCTGAGACGACAAAGAGAGTTGCCGGTAGTTTCAAGCGAAACCCTAACCTCTCTCTCCGAGATGCTGCAAATAAGCTGGGTGTATCGTCTACAACCGTGCATCGAGCCAAAAACGAGCCGGACTATCGACTTACAAGAAGGTAGTGACTCCAAATCGCGATGATAAACAAAATACGACGGCCAAAGCGCGATCCCGGAGGCTGTACACGACGATGCTGACGAAGTTTGACTGCGTGGTAATGGACGACGAAACCTACGTCAAAGCCTACTACAAGCAGCTTCCGGAACAGGAGTGTTATGCGGCAAAAGGAAGGGGAAAGGTAGCAGATATTTTCAAGCACATAAAACTGTCAAAGTTCGCAAAGAAATATTTGGTTTGGCAAGCCATCTGTACCTGTGGCTTGAAAAGCAGCATTTTCATAGCTTCCAGGACTGTCAACCAAGAAATTTACGTGAAAGTGTGTTTGAATAAACGTCTGCTGCCTTTTCTGAAGAAACACTGTTGTTCCGTACTGTTTTGGCCGGATTTGGCATGTTGCCATTACGGTAAAAAGCCATGGAGTGGTACGCTGCCAACAACGTGCAGGTGGTTCCCAATGGCAAGAACCCTCCCAACATGCCAGAGCTCCGCCCAATTGAGAAATACTGGGCTATTGTCAAGTGGAACCTAAAGAAGACCAAAAAAAAAACTGCTAAGGACGAGCAGCAGTTCAAGGCAAACTGGCTTTCTGCGGCGAAGAAGGTGGACAAGGTGGCTGTACAAAATCTGATGGCAGGTGTCAAGCGTTAGGCACGGCAATTCGGATTTGGAAAAGCGAAAGCCTAACTGAATATTTTTCCTGAATTTTATACTAATTGAACTTGAAAAAGAAATTTAATTTGATTTTTTAAATAAACGATTTCACCGATTTACACGCGTTTTCCCTTGACCAAATTTTGACCGTATCACCCTTTATATAATTATGGGCCGATATGGACCAATTTTTGCATGTTTGTTAGAGACCATATTCTAACACCATCTACCAAATTTCAGCCAGATCGGATGTAATATGCTTCTCTTTGAGCCTCCGCAACCCAAAACTGGGGATTGGTTTATGTGGGTTTATATGTCATATTTTGGGAAGTGAAGCAAATTCAATGCAACGGTTGCTGAAATGGTGGACATCAGTGCTAAGACAAGCCCACTTTCGGATCCAAAAAAAAAAAACATTTTCACTACTTTTTTGGCGACGTTTTTTTCCTGGGATATAGCACCAAACACATTTAAAGGATTTGAAATGGCATCGAAAATGTAAATCTAAAAAGTGACACCTCCCGAGTTTCTTTACTTATTTCGAAATAAAATAGTATCAATTCTAAAGTTCCTCGAATTCATTGAAATGTGCAATTATCGATATAGCCAAGGTAGATAAAACATAATTTGTCATCCCCATTGTAGTCACCGTGTAGTATTGGCTGTATGAACTTGAGTCGCGTTCAGCATCATAGATTTTGATTTATTACCATTATTTGTGAGAATATAAAAAAAAACACAAAACTCATACAACCAAACAGACCAGCACCACATAGTAGCAGTATGTTTTTCCCATGGGTGAGCTTTCTATTCCTCAATTAAAGTTGAATTGTTCCAAACTTAAAATGTTTGAGATGAAAAACCATTTATTTTCTTTTCTCTGCAGTGTTGATGGTATTGGGGTAGTTTTTTTCCTCATTTTCCCATTCTTTGTATTGTTGTTTAAATACTTCACACAATGCACTGACTAATTCATGGAGTTTACAGAAAAACCTTTGTTCAACACTTCTATCTTGAAAAATCAGTTATTTTTCTCTAGCTCTTAGATTTCCGTTTGCGTGCTGACATGCCCTTTATACCAGTAACGGCGAGTTGGCAAGGAGTAATGTGGTATGGATTGCAAGTGAATTGCAAGTAAAGGTTGCATGGGATATTACTGGCATTCGCTTGATTCGTTGTGTAATAAAATGCAATTGTTTTATTATAACTGACTACGAAACTATTGTGTAGTGGTAGCAGTCATGGTGATGGTGGTGGTGGTGTTGGCGGTATGCTCTTGTATTGACAGCTTGGCGAACATAAAGGACTCTAAAGTAGTTGAGGAAATACTCAACATAGTTGTGTATGCATGTGTGTGTGTGTGTGTCTGAATTGCACTAGAAGGGCAATTTTGACCTACACTTTCACTCAGTGATACTGGAAACTTGCACGTGTATTGCCTTTTCGTTATGCCACTAATACCCAGTGTATGCCACAACACACCATCATCACATAATACACACTCGCTTGCATATACGCCCACACCCAATCCCGCATATTTGAGAACGGAAACAAAAGCTGCTGTTGGAATACTAGAAATCCCTTTAAGCATTGCCATAAGGGTTCTTATAAAATTACAAACCATTACTCACTTCAATTTTACTGCCTGAATAGTGAAATTTTGTAATACAAGGAGGTAGAACTGAAAATTTCGGGAGCGAGTTCATATGTTATTGAATTACCAAAAGCCACCATATTATATAGGAATTGACAAAAGCCGCCATATGATTTCAAGCGCCAATGCAAGCTGTGCCAGATTGATTAGGGATACATAAGTCGAACCCCGACTTTTTGCCTAAACGATTTTTTTAAAACCGAAAAACTGGAAAGGACTTTTTGTAATCTTCAAATTCTACTTTAAATTTTTTCCAACATTGACTAATCGACTTTTCACAGAAGTAGAATACGATGCAATTATAGCCACAGTAACTCTGAGAGTATATGGAGACTATATCATTTATTTTAAAAATTAATATATACAGACTTACGATAAATATGAAAGTGTATTAGTTAGAGAAGGTCGAAGAGACGACCTTTAAAAAATTAAAACAAAATCGAAAAGTATTTTCTAATTTTCAAAAAGCAAAAAAAAAAAAAAAAATCAAGCATATACGGCCGTAAGTTCGGCCAGGCCGAATCTTATGTACCCTCCACCATGGATTGCGTAGAAACTTCTACGAAAGACTGTCATCCACAATCGAATTACTTGGGTTATGGTATCTTAAAACTTCTTACCATCGTTTTCTAAATTGTGAGTTAGTCCATACGTGGTATATATTAGACAAAAAAGGTATGTATAGGTAAGCCTACAAATAATTACGAATCGATATGGACTTGTTGCACGATACGTAGAGAGCCAGAATTGAAATATGGGGGTCGCTTATGCGGGGGCTATATACAATTATGAACTTGATATGGACTAATTTTTGTGTGATTGGGGATCGATTTATCTGAGGCCTATATATAACTGTAGACCGATATGGACCTAGTTAAGCATAGTTGTTAACGGCCACATACTAGCACAATGTACCAAATTTCAACTGACTCCGATGAAATTTGCTCCTCCAAGAGGCTCCAAAAACCAAATCTCGGGATCGGTTTATATGTGGGCAATATATGATTGAGGACTGATATGGACCACTTTTGGCATGGTTGTTAAATATCATATACTACCACCACGTACCAAATTTCAACCAGATCGGAAAAATTTTGCTTCTCCATAAGGCACCGGAGGTCAAATCTGGGGATCGGTTTATATGGGAGCTGTACATAATTATGGACTGATATCAACCAATTCCTGCATGGTTGTTGGATACAATATACTAACATCACGTACCAAATTTTTACCGAATCGGATGAATTTTGCTCTTCCAAGAGGATCCGGAGGTCAAATCTTGTGATTGGTTTATATGGGGGCTATATGTAATTAAGGACCGATGTGGACCAATTTTTGCATGGTTGTTAGAGACCATATACTAACATCATGTACCAAATTTCAGCCAGATCGGATGAAATACTCTTAGAGGCTCCGCAAGCCAAATCTGGTGGTTCGTTTATATAGGGGCTATACGTAAAAGTGGACCGATAGGGCCCATTTGCATTCCATCCGACCTTCATCAATAACGACTACTTGTGCCAAGTTTCAAGTCGATAGCTTGTTTCGTTCGGAAGTTAGCGTGATTTCAACAGACGGACGGATGGACATGCTTAAATCGACTCCAAGTTTCACCACGACCCAGAATATATATACTTTATGGGGTCTTAAAGCAATATTTCGATGTGCTACAAACGGAATGACAAAGTTAATATACCCACCCCCCTCCCCATCATCCTTTGATGGAGGGTATAAAAACGAGAGCTCGAAAAATCAACAATTTTGGTTTAGAAAAATTCAGACAAGGATCCATACTTCATGCACTTTCCTACAAATTGTAACAATTCCCCCTATACGGCCTCAATCCGGAGGATTGTGCTATCTTATTGCTTCCGCACGTGCTCAGTCCTAGGCAAGTCCTTTTTCCATCGGATGTAGATTTAAGATCCCGCATAATAGAAAATTTAGTAAAAAGCTTGAAATTTAATGAGATGGAGAGGAAAATTTATTTATGGAAAGAAATTTGTCATAACTAGTGAAAATTTGTGGTTTAGGTCTTCGGTTGCCACTGTCATCCTAACACTCTCAACCGTGTTGATTTCCAAAATTAATCAACCGAAAATGGTATCCTTTATTGAAGCCTCATTACATTTCGTTAGAAACAATCAATGGTTCTTTAAAACATGCTCTTTGAACAAGTTATATTAAAACAAGTGTACACAGCAGTAAGTTCGGCCGGGCCGAATCTTAAATACCCACCACCATGAACCAAATATTAGGGTTTCCTTTGAAATTTCAGGAGGGCTTGAGGACACTTCCGGAAAATAAATTTAAAGATTTCACCTATGAGGACTATATCAGATTCTGGATTTATAAGAACCATTTTAACATCTCTTGTAAGTGTGCAAGAAAATTATAAAATAACGTCTTGATTTGAAATCTTAAATCTGTAGAAGTAAAATCTGGAAATTTTACATTGAGTTTCAAGCAATTTTCATGATCAGTGCGCCTTCTACACCTCCAAGAAGTGAAGTCGGTCTATATGGAGGCATTACCAAATGGACCGATAAAAACTTAATCCGATACACGTTTTTGTGAGCCTCAAATACCAGAATATTTAGAATTTCAGGCAAATCAGATAAAAACTACGGTTTCTAGAAACCCAAGGAGTTAAATCTGGAAATCGTTCTTATGGGGGCTATACTAAAATATGGACCGATACTCACCGTTTTCGGCACACCACTTTATGGCCCGAAAATACCTCTAGATTTCCAATTTCAGGCAAATTGGATAAAAACTTTGGATTCTAGAAGCCCAAGAAGTAAAATCGGGAAATCGGTCTATATGGGGGCTATACCAAAATATGGACCGATACTCATCATTTTCGGCACACCTATTTATGGTCCTAAACTACATCTAGATTTCCAATTTCAGGCAAATTAGATATAAACTACGGTTTCTATAAGCCCAAGACCCCAAATCGGGAGTTCGGTTTATATGGGCACCATACCAAAAAATGGACCGATGCTCACCATTTTTGGCACACCTCTTTACGGTTCTAAAGTACCTTTTGATTTCCAATTTCAGATAAATTGGATAAAAACTGCGGTTTCTATAAGCCCAAGAAGTAAAATCTGGAGATCGGTCTATATCGGGGCTATACCAAAATATGAACCGATACTCACCATTTTTGGCACACGTATTTATGGTCCTACAATACCTCTAGATTTCCAATTTCAGATAAATTGAATAAAAACTGCGGTTTCTATAAGCCCAAGAAGTAAAATCGGGAGATCGGTCTATATGGGGGCTATACCAAAACATGGACCGATACTCACCATTTTTGGCACACCTCTTTATGGTCACAAAATACCTCTAGATTTCAAATTTCAGGCAAATTGGATAAAAACTGCGGTTTCTATAAGCCCAAGAAGTAAAATCGGGAGATCGGTCTATATGGGGGCTATACCAAAACATGGACCGATACTCACCATTTTTGGCACACCTCTTTATGGTCATAAAATACCTCTAGAGATCAAATTTCAGGCAAATTGGATAAAAACTGCAGTTTCTATAAGCCCAAGAAGTAAAATCGGGAGATCGGTCTATATGGGGGCTATACCAAAATATGGATCGATACTCACAATTTTTGGCACACGTCTTTGTGGTCCTACAATACCTCTAGATTTTCAATTTCAGGCAAATTGGATAAAAACTACGATTTCTATAAGCCCAAGACCCCAAATCGGGAGGTCGGTTTATATGGGGACTATATCAAAACCTGGACCGATATAGCCCATCTTCGAACTTGACCTGCCTGCAGACAAAAGACGAGTTTGTGCAAAAATTCAGCACGATTGCTTCATTATTGAAGACTGTAGCGTGATTACAACAGACAGACAGACGGACATCGTTATATCGTCTTAGAATTTCTCCCTGATCAAGAATATATATACTTTATATAGTCGGAAATCGATATTTCGATGTGTTACAAACGGAATGACAAACTTATTATACCCCCGTCACCATTTTATGGTGGTGGGTATAACAAGTATATACAGTAGTAAGTTCGGCCGGGCCGAGACCATATACTAACACCATGTATCAAATTTCAGCCGGATCAGATGAAATTTGCTTCTCTTAGAGGCCTCGCAAGCCAAATCGAGGGATCGGTTCATGTGGGGGCTATATATAATTATTATATTTTTGCATGGTTGTTAGAGACCATATGCTAACAGCATGTACCAAATTTCAGCCGGATCGGATGAAATTGGCTTCTCTTAGAGGCCTCGCAACCCAAATTTGGAGGTCGGTTTATATGGGGGTTATACGTAAAAGTGGACCGATATGGCCCATTTGCAATACCATCCGACCTACATCAATAACAATTTCTTGTGCCAAGTTTCAAGTAGATAGCTTGTTTCGTTCGGAAGTTGGCGTGATTTCAAGAGACGGACGGACGGACATTCTCAGATCGACTCAGAATTTCACCACGACCCAGAATATATATACTTTATGGGGTCTTAGAGCAATATTTCGATGTGTTACAAACGGAATGACAAAGTTAATATACCCCCCCCCCCCCCCCATTTTGACCATTTTTGTCGAAATCAGAAAAACATATATATGGGAGCTATATCTAAATCTTAACCGATTCCAACCAAATTTGGGACGCACAGCGACAATGCTAATTAGACTCCCTGTGCAAAATTTCTACTAAATCGGAGTAAAAAATTGGCCTCTGTGGTCATATGAATGTAAATCGGGCGAAAGCTATATATGGGAGCTATATCTAAATCTGAACCGATTTCAATCAAATTTGGCACACTTGACTATACTGCAAATTGTACTCCTTGTGCAAAATTTCAACCAACTTGGGCCAAAACTGTGGCTTCTAGGACCATATTAGTTCATATCGGGCGAAAGATATATATGGGAGCTATATCTAAATCTGTACCGATTTCAATCAAATTGAGTTCAATTAACTACACTACTAATTGTGCTCTTAGTGTAAAATTTCAACCAAATTGGGCCAAAACTCTGGCTTGTAGGAACATATTAGTCCATATCGGGCGAATGATATATATGGGAGCTATATCTAAATCTGAACCGATTTCAATCAAATTTGGCACACATGATTATACTATGAATTGTACTTCGTGTGCAAAATTTGAACCAAATTGAACCAAAACTCTGGCTTCTAGGACCATAATAGTAAATATCGGGCGAAAAATATATATGGGAGCTATATCTAAATCTGAACCGATTTCAATCAAATTTGACACACATGACTATACTACTAATTGTACTCATAGTGCACAATTTCAACCAAATTGGGCCAAAACTCTGGCTTCTGCGGCCATATAAGAGCATATCGGGCAGGGTATAAATATCTCTCATATATATTCACTCCCCTACATTTTCATACTTACATCACCTATTCACGTTGGCATTCTGACATTTGTTAAGCACTGTGTCATTGGAGTGCAGTGAAATGGTACAAAAGCAAATTGCATGCAAACTTGGCTATGTTAGGTTAGTTACTTGCTAGCCGTCTATACAATGTGGGTGAAGTAGTCGCGTACAAAGGCAAAACGAAAAATTACTGAAGAGTTTAATGAAGAAGCTACGGGGGTATGCTGTTGAATTGCATCTCCATAGCCATATGTAAAATATGAACCTAAAGCAATTTACTTTCTGTTCTTCTTCTTATCTGGCGTATAATATAACAACAAGAAGCGTGAATAAAGTAAAAGAAGCAAGCGATGAAAACTACAAATAATGACAAAATATGCAATGAATAAACTGTGGTGCGCATTCCTGTAGCACGAAATGGCACAATGGAAATTAAGCTCTTGGTTATGCATATCTATGTGGTTGTTACATTGCGATATTGTACGTGTGGGGGTAATTTGAATTAGAGCTTGTCTTTGTTTTTGTAAAAAAAGAGTGTATGTAAATTTGTTAATTCATGGATATATGGTATATAGGGTTCTTAAAGGAACAGGGTATTATAAGTCAGTGCATGTGTTTGCAACACCCAGAGGAAGACGAGATATATGCATACGCTACTTGACAATAATGCACAGGGTCGGTCCATGAGTCGAACTAGCCGTGACCGTCAGTCTTTTTGTAAACACATTTTTAGCTGTTTTAGCACAATGGACTTAAAATTCAAAAATTGGTAGATTATTTCATTTTTTGGTAGAATTCTTGATGTTTGGTAGAGTTTGCAAAATATTCCTCTTCACTTAAGGGGTAACTCAGTTTTCTATAGAAATAAAATTTTGCCAAAATTTTCTATATGGATAAAATTTTGCCAAAATTTTCTATAGAAATAAAATTTTGACAAAATTTTCTATAGAGATAAAATTTTGCCAAAATTTTCTATAGAAATACAATTTTGTCAAAATTTTCTATAGAAATAAAATTTGGCCAAAATTTTCTGTAGAAATAAAATTTTGACAAAATTTTCTGTAGAGATAAAATTATGGCAACATTTTCTGTAGAGATAAAATTTTGCAAAATTTTCTATAGAAATAAAATTTTGCGAATATTTTCTATAAAAAAATCCAAAAGTTGTCTATAGAAATTATATATAAAATTTTGCAAATTTTTTCTATAAAAATGAAATTTTGCCAAAATTTTCTATAGACATAAAATATTGCAAAAATTGTTTTATAAAAATAATATTTTGCAAACGATTCCTAACATAAAAATAACAAATTTTCAGAAATAAAATTTTGCAAAAGTTTATTTATAAAAATAAACGTTTGCAAAAATTTTCTTTAGAAATAAAATTTTGCAAAAATTGACTGTAGAAATGAAATTTTCCAAAGTTTTTCTACATAAATAATATATTGAACATTTGATTTTCTATAGAAATAAAATTTTGCAAAAAATTTCTCTAGAAGTAATTTAAAAAAAAAAAATTCGATAGAAATAACATTTTTCAGAAATTTTCTATAAAAATAAAATTTTTCAAAAATATCCATACAAATAAAGTTTTTACAAAATTTTCTATAGAAATTATATTTTGCATACATTTTCTATAGGAATACAATTTTGCAAAAATTTTTTATATATAAAATATGGCAAAAATTTTCTTTAGAAATACAATTTTGCAAAAAAAAATACAAATTTTATTTACAGAAATAACATTTTGAACATTTGATTTTCTATAGAAAAAAATTTGTGCAAAAATTATCTATAGAAGTAAAACTTTGCCAAAATTAAGTTTTCTATGGAAATAAAATTGTGGAGAAAATATTAATGGAGATAAAATTTTTCAGAAATTTTCAATAAAAATAAAATTTTTCCAAAATTTCCATAGAAATAAAGTTTGTAGCAAATTTTCTATAGAAATAAAATTTTGCAAACAAAATATTTAGAAACCATAATTTTGCAAAAATTTTTTATAGAAATAAAAGTTCCAAAAAATTTATTTAGAGACCATAATTTTGCAAAAAAAAAAATTATAGAAATAAAATTTTGCAAAAATTTGTTATATAAATACAATTTTGGATTACGGTTTATCTGAAAATTATGCAAAGGCTTCAAATGTACTTTACCTCTTATTAATGTGTAACTTTCGATGAATTATAACTCAGCAAAAAACGCCTATTATCAGGTATGAGTACAAGTATGCCTGCGACAAATTAGGTAACAATTTATTCGCACACCTATAAGTAGTAATACTTTTACACGGGCATGCCATTGGAGGAAAGTACTTTGGTGCAAGCATACCAGCGGTCGAAAAATAAGTACTTCGTCGTAAGCATAATACCTCTCTACAAATAATAGCTTTACCATAAATAGACTCAACAAGTATATACGGCCATAGGTTCGGACAGGCCGAATCTTATGTATCCCCAACCATGGATTGCGTAGAAACTTCTACGAAAGATTGTCATCCACAAATTTCAACTCACTCGGATGAAATTTGCTCCTCCAAGAGGCTCCAAAACCAAATCTCGGGATCGGTTTATATGGGAGCTATAAATGATTATGGACTGATATGGACCACTTTTGGCATGGTTGCTAAATATCATATACTACCACCACGTACCAAATTTCAACCAGATCGGATGAATGTTGCTTCTCCAAAAGGCATCGGTTTATATCGGAGCTATTTATAATTATGGACTGATAGGAACCAATTTCTGCATGGTTGTTGGATATACTAACATCACGTACCAAATTTCAACCGAATGGGAAGAATTTTTCTCTTCCAAGGTGCTCCGGAGGTCAAATCTGGGGATCGGTTTATATGGGGCCTATATATAATTATGGACCGATATCGACCAATTTTGCATGGGTTTTTGAGGCCACATATTAACATCACGTACCAAATTTCAAGTGAATCAAGTGAATTTTGGTCTTCCAAGAGGTTCCGGAGGTCAAATCTGGGGATCGGTTTATATGTGGTCTATATATAATTATGGACCGATATGGACCAATTTTTGCATGGTCATTAGAGATCATATACTAACATCATGTACCAAATTTCAGCCGGATCGGATGAAATTTGCCTCTCTTAGAGGCTCCGCAATCCAAATCGGGGGATCGGTTTATATGGGGGCTATATATAATTATGGACGGATGTAAACCAATTTTTGCATAGTTGTTAGAGACCATATATTAACACAATGTACCAAATTTCACCCGGATAGGATGAAATTTGTTTCTCCTAGAGGATCTGCAAGCCAAATCGGGGGATCGGTTTATATGGGGGCTATATATATTTATGGACCGATGTGGACCAATTTTTGCATGGTTTTTAGAGACCATATAGTAACACCATGTACCAAATTTCTGCCCCATCCTATGGTGGAGGGTATAAAAAGAGTGAGTGAGTTGCTGCTCTCATATCTATTTATAGATTATATTCTCTCTTATAAGTTAGTTTCGTATTCTCAGTTTTTTCCATTCCCTTTCTCTCCCTCTGTTTATAGCTTGATACAATTTGTACTTTGAAAATCTCTATGACACCAGGAGGAATTGAACTCGGGCCTGCTGCATTGTAATCCAACACACTATACCCTACTCCACGGCATGGGTTTATTCAATGATGTAATTTTGCAATATAAATAATGTGCTATACAACTTAAGAAAACAAGGGTATTTTTTTATTGGCATTATCAATTAATGTTGCAATTTTTTTCTGAGATGTAATTTTCCTTACTATTAGCGGTGCTCACAATCGCTGTGGAGGCTAATCTATTTAAAAAATGTAAAGATAATGTAAGTTAATTAATATTTAATAATTAATATTTAATAATTTTAGAATAAAAAAACAAGTATATACGGCCGCAAGTTCGGCCAGGCCGAATCTTATGTACCCACCACCATGGATTGCGTAGAAACTTCTACGAAAGACTGTCATCCACAATCGAATTACTTGGGTTGTGGTATCTTAAAACTTCTTATTCCTGCATGGTTGTTGGATACCATATACTAACATCACGTACCAAATTTCAACCGAATGGGAAGTATTTTGCTCTTCCAAGGGGCTCTGGAGGTCAAATCTGGGGATCGGTTTATATGGGGCCTATATATAATTATGGACCGATATCGACCAATTTTTGCATGGGAGTTTGAGGCCATATATTAACACCACGTACCAAATTTCAATTGAATCAGATGAATTTTGGTCTTCCAATAGGTTCCGGAGGTCAAATCTGGTGATCGGTTTATATGGGGGCTATATATAATTATGAACCGATGTATACCAATTTTTGCATGGTTGTTAGAGACCATATACTAACACCATGTACCAAATTTCAGCCGGATCGGATGAAATTTGCTTCTCTTAGAGGCCTCGCAAGCCAAATTTTGGGGTCCGTTTATATGGGGGCTATACGTAAAAATGGACCGATATGGCCCATTTGCAATACCATCCGACCTACATCAATAACAACTACTTGTGCCAGCAAATTTCATCCGATCCGGCTGAAATTTAGTACATGATGTTGGTATATGGTCTCTAACAACCATGCAAAAATTGGTCCACATCGCTTCATAATTATATATAGCCCCCATATAAACCGATCCCCAGATTTGGCTTGCGAAGTCTCCAAGAGAAGCAAATTTCATCCAAGCTGGTTGTAATTTGGAACATGGTGTTAGTATATGATCTTTAACAACCGTGCCAGAATTGGTCCATATCGGTCCATAATTATATATAGCCCCCATATAAAACGTTCTCCAGATTTGACCTCCGGAGCCTCTTGGAGAAGCAAAATTCATCCGATCCGGTTCAAATTAGGAACGTGGTGTTAGTATATGGTCGCTAACAACCATACCAAAATTGGTCCAATCACACAAAAATTGGTCTATATCGGTTCATAATCATAGTTGCCACTAGAGCCAAAAATAATCTACCAAAATTTTATTTCTATAGAAAATTTTGTCAAAATGTTATTTCTATAGAAAATTTTGTCAAAATTTTATTTCTAGAGAAAATTTTGTTAAAATTTTATTCGGTTCATAATAAAATTTTCATCATTGTCAAAATTTTATTTCTATAGAAAATTTTATCAAAAGTTTATTTCTATAGAAAATTTTGTTAAAATTTTATTTCTGTAGACATTTTTGTCACAATTTTCTTTCTATAGAATATTTTGTCAAAATTTTTATTTCTATAGAAAATTTTGTGAAAATTTTATTTCTATAGAAAATGTTGTTAAAATTTTATTTCTGTAGAAAATTTTGTCAAAATTTTATGTCTACTTTGTCAAACTGAATTATATACGTATTGGATCGATCTTTTTTGATTTAATTTATACCACGTATGGACTTAAATACAATTTAGAAGATGGTGTTAGGAGGTTTTAAGATGCCTTGCCAACGGGAAGCGTTACCGCAACTTAAGTAATTCGATTGTGGATGGCAGTGTTTAGAAGAAGTTTCTACGCAATCCATGATGGAGGGTACATAAGCTTCGGCCTGGCCGAACTTACGGCCGTATATACTTGTTGTTTTCTTGAATCTTTTTCGGTTATGTTAATAAAAACATTACAACTTAATAATATTGGGATTTGTTGTGGTGCACAGCTGTCTGCAAGCAAACACACTGTTCCTTTGAATGTAATTAGAGTTTCTTTTGGTTCGTGACAAACAGGAAAGGAAAAGGAAACATTTTATTACTTGACATGCAGGCAGTCACACAAATTTGAACTTAATAAGACTCAGTTTCATAATTGGCCTAACGAAATAAGAAAATAAAGACAATAAAAGTTTGTTGTCACATAATGTCAAAGCGTCAACTTGTAGGCGTATTTTGTTCCTAGTCGTGACTTCATAATTTCCATACAAATACAATACACTGTGGCGTAGGATGGAGTTATAATGTGAATATTGGTAAACATATGTAGAAAAAGTTCATATAATCGTAATAATGTATAGGTATCCAGCAAAAAAAAGCTTCCAAAAAAGTAGTTTGGATCCCCAATTTGCGACCCGAATCATCTCCAATGAATTTTACATGGGCTTGTCATAGGACGGAAGTACTCCATTTTGGATCCAGCAAGCAATGCAAAGCTTTAGAATTTATGCCTTGGAAGTTCATTTGGATAAAGAAATTAAAAAAAAAAAAATCCAATTTCACTTTTTATTTTTATCAGTATTTTTTGTTACACTTTTATTTTCTTATTATGTAATTTATAAAAATTGAAAAACTTCTTCGCTTCCACCGGGGCTTAAACCTGGGTCTGTTGGCACCATAACACAACTCCTTAGCACGTTCAGCCACAAACGCCATTGAACACAATGCATCAAAACGTCTAAAGGGTGATAGGGTCAAAATTTGGTCAATATAAACTTGACGTATTTCTTTCAATTTTGCATTTAAAAAACCTGAACACCCCTCATTTTGATGGTGTGTGTAGAATGTTGCTCCTATTTTGATTTTGGAATTCACTCTTCAGTTGTCAAAATGCCGTCCAAGCAAGAAGAGCAGCGTATCAAAATTTTGCTCGCGCATCGCGAAAATCCGAGCTACTCGCACGCAAAGCTGGCAAAATCGCTAAAAGTTGCCAAATCAACCGTTACAAATGTAATTAAAGTGTTTGGGGAACGTTTGTCGACAGCCAGGAAGTCTGGATCGGGGGGAAATCGAAAACCGGAAGCCGCTGAGACGACAAAGAGAGTTGCCGGTAATTTCAAGCGAAACCATAACATCTCTCTCCGAGATGCCGCAAATAAGCTGGGTGTATCGTCTACAACCGTGCATCGAGCCAAAAACGAGCCGGACTATCGATTTACAAGAAGGTAGTGACTCCAAATCGCGATGATAAACAAAATACGACGGCCAAAGCGCGATCCCGGAGGCTGTACACGACGATGCTGACGAAGTTTGACTGCGTGGTAATGGACAACGAAACTTACGTCAAAGCCGACTACAAGCAGCTTCCGGGACAGGAGTTTTATACGGAAAAAGGAAGGGGAAAAGTAACAGATATTTTCAAGCACATAAAACTGTCAAAGTTCGCAAAGAAATATCTGGTTTGGCAAGCCATCTGTACCTGTGGCTTGAAAAGCAGCATTTTCATAGCTTCCGGGACTGTCAACCAAGAAATTTACGTGAAAAAGTGTTTGAATAAACGTCTGCTGCTTTTACTGAAGAAACACGGTTGTTCCGTACTGTTTTGGCTGGATTTGGCCGTTTTTTGGCATCTTGCCATTACGGTAAAAAGGCCATGGAGTGGTACGCCGCCAACAACGTGCAGGTGGTTCCCAAGGACAAGAACCCTCCCAACACGCCAGAGCTCCGCCCAATTGAGAAATACTGGGCTATTGTCAAGCGGAACCTAAAGAAGACCAAAAAAATGCTAAGGACGAGCAGCAGTTCAAGACAAACTGGCTTTCTGCGGCGAAGAAGGTGGACAAGGTGGCTGTACAAAATCTGATGGCAGGTGTCAAGCGTTAGGCCCGGCAATTCGTATTTGGAAAAGCGAAAGCCTAACTGAATATTTTGCCTGAATTTTATACTAATTGAACTTGAAAAAGAAATTTAATTTGATTTTTTAAATAAACGATTTCACCGATTTACACTCGTTTTCCCTTGACCAAATTTGGACCGTATCACCCTTTATGGTGGTGGGTATAAAAAGTGTACAAGTTTGTTCTGAAAACGTGATTCTTGAGTTGTAACCAAATGATCTTTCGAAAATAAGAGCTATTTGGCTTATAATATTTTTAGAAGTATGAGAAAAAAATCCATGAAAAAACATGAAAAAATATCAGCTACAATATTTGTATGAATGTCCATTTACTAGAGACATACAGTAGAAAAATGGCCTCAACATTTTGAATTTTTCGTTTATTGTTAAAGAAATTTATAAATATGAAATTTAGTGCTCACCAATATGGAAAATATTTATAGCCTCTACTATAAAATAACATCGAGAAATAAATTGAAACTAAGTGGGGAAATAGAGTTTAGTGTCGTTTTCGAATGTCCTCCTAAGCGGACAGCGGTAGTCACAGGGTCAATATAAATGAACTCTAAGAATTACAAACATAGAATTAAATATGGCTGAATTGTATGAATACTTTGGATTCTTAGCAGTTATGTGCTAGTTAATGGCTACCGATGAATGAAGCCATATTAGTACACAATGCAGTGAATGCATGGATATCGTTGAATAAATGTTTGCAATTTGTAAATGCTTTCCAACCTGCATCTTCACTGAAACACGCTTGTGTGTTAAGGTATCTAAATTTCATTTATAAATGGTCATGCTATTCATTTCGCATATGGGCTTTCAAATACAAAGACCTTAGATGGATACTGTGACGTATACATAACAAAATGAATGGCTCTATTGCTTATACGCCACCAGAGAAGGTTAACTGAAATTAAGTATTAAGCAAATCTATAAAGTATATGGAACTGTACGGGGATATACACTTTGTAAAGCCTGTACCAAATGCGATATTTCACATATTGAAAGAGAGACATCAGTTAGTACTTCCAATGAAACAAGGAACACATTGGTTAGGTCAGGAAAAATGTCAGGGATTTTGAACTATCCCCACCCAGCAAAAAAAAAAAAAAAACTTGGAAGTACTTCTAAAGGCACTTCCAAAAATGTACTCCTATTCTTTATTTTACTTGTGCTCAGGAAGTTCTTTTAATTAAATTTTTATAATTCGCGTTTTGGATATTTTTAATGGGTTATTTGAACTTCTTTTGTTCAAATAGGTTAAAAACAGAGTAAGGCTTAATAAAATGGTACACATTATTTAAATTTTGTCAAAAAAAAAACAAGCTAAATCCATACTAGAAAAATTGCGAATTTTGTTTTAAATATTTGATGTCAAGCGTGTCAGAAAAACGTTAGAATGCATTAAAATCATAAAAAATTACAAAAATGATCTATGTGGAAAAATATCACCAAATTTTAAAATTCACATCCAATACACCGAATTTGATTTAAATCGCTTCAGATTTAGATACGGCCCCCGTATGTTCTTCGCTTTTAACACACAGTTTACACACCATTTTTATAATATTTGTAGTTCTTATAAAAAATATTTCTCCGGAAGAAATGTTTTTATTTCTATAGCAAATTTTGTCAAAATTTTGTCAACATTTTATTTCTATAGAAAATTTTGTTAAAATTTCATTTCTATAGAAAATTTTATCCAAAATTTTATTTATACTGAAAATTTTGTCAAAATTTTATTTCAATAGAAAATTTTGTCACAATTTTATCTCTATACAAAATTTTGTCACAATTTTATCTCTATAGAAAATTTTATCAAAATTTTATTTCTATAGAAAACTTTGTAAAAATTTTATTTCTTTAGAAAATTTTATTTTTTAGAAAATTTTGTCAAAATTTTATTTCTATTGAAAATGTTGTCAAAATTTTATTTCTATAGAAAATTTTGTCAAAATTTTATTTCTATAGAAAATTTTGTCAAAATTTTATTTCGATAGAAAACTTTGTAAAAATTTTATTTCTATAAAAAAATTGTCAATATTTTATTTCTATAGAAAATTTTGTCATAATTTAATTTCTATAGAAAATTTTGTCACAATTTTATTTCTATAGAAAATTTTGTCACAATTTTATTTCTATAGAAAATTTTGTCAAAATTTTTTTTCTATAGAAAATTTTGTCAAAATTTTATTTCTATAGAGAATTTTGTCAAAATTTTATTTCTATAGAAAATTTTGTAAAAATTTTATTTCTATAGAAAATTTTGTCAAAATTTTATTTCTATAAACAAGTAAGGAAAGTCTAAAGTCGGGCGGGGCCGACTATATTATACCCTGCACCACTTTGTAGATATAACTTTTCGATTCCATATCACATCCGTCAAATGTGTTGGGGGCGATATATAAAGGTTTGTCCCAAATACATACACAATGTTAGTAAAAAAATTTGGGAAACATTTAAATCTGAAGCAATTTTAAGGAAACTTCGCAAAAGTTTATTTATGATTTATCGCTCGATATATATGTATTAGAAGTTTAGGAAAATTAGAGTCATTTTTACAACTTTTCGACTAAGCTTGTCGATTTTACAAGGAAAATGTTGGTAATTTGACAATTTTTTGTCGAAAGCAGAGAAACATATATATGGGAGCTATATGAACCCATTTCAACCAAATTTGGCACGCATAGCTACAATGCTAATTCTACTCCCTGTCCAAAATTTCAACTAAATCGGAGTTAAAAATTGGCCTCTGTGGTCATATGAGTGTAAATCGGGCGAAAGCTATATATGGGAGCTATATCTAAATCTGAACCGATTTCAACCAAATTTGGCACGCATAGCAAACATGCTAATTCTACACCCTGTGCAAAATTACTGAATCGGAGCAAAAAAATTGGCCTCTGTGGTCATATGAGTGTAAATCGGGCGAAAGCTATATATGGGAGCTATATCTAAATCTGAACCGATTTCAACCAAATTTGGCACGCATAGCTACAATGCTAATTCTACTCCCTGTGCAAAATTTCAACCAAATTAGCGTAAAACTCTGGCTTCTGGTTCCGTATTAGTCCATATCGGGCGAAAGATATATATGGGAGCTATATCTAAATCTGAACCGATTTCAATAAAATTTGGCATACTTAACTATAGTGCAAATTTTTCTTCTTGTGCAAAATTTTAGGCAAATTGGGGTAAAACTCAGGCTTCTGGGGCCATATAAGTCCATATCGGGCGAAATATATATATGGGAGCTATATCTAAATCTGAAACGATTTCTTCCAAAATCAATAGGGATCTATTCTGAGCCAAAACACATACTTGTGCCAAATTTGAAGTCGATTGGACTAAAACTGCGACCTAGACTTTGAATACAAAAATGTGTTCACGGACAGATGGACATGGCTATATCGACTCAGTAGCCCACCCTGAGCATTTTTGCTAAAGACACCATGTGTCTATCTCGTCTCCTTCTGGGTGTTGCAAACATATGCACTAACTTATAATACCCTGTTCCACAGTGTGGAGCAGGGTATAAAAATTTTGTAAAAATTTTATTTCTATAGAAAATTTTTGTCATAATTTTATTTCTATAGAAAATTTTGTCAAAGTTTTATTCCTATAGAAAATTTTATCAAAATTTTATTTCTATAGAAAATTTTGTAAAAATTTTATTTCTATAGAAAATTTTGTCAAAATTTTATTTCTATAGAAAATTTTGTCAAAATTTTATTTCTGTAGAAAATTTTGTCAAAATTTTATTTCTATAAAAAAAAAATTGTCAATATTTTATTTCTATAGAAAATTTTGTCAAAAATTTATTTCTATAGAAAATTTTGTCTAAGTTTTATTTCTATAAAATTTTTTTTTTTATAGAAAATTTTGTAAAAATTTTATTTCTATAAAAAAATTTGTCAAAATTTTATTTCTATAGAAAATGTTGTCAAAATTTTATTTCTATAGAAAATTTTGTCAAAATTTTATTTCTATAGAAAATTATGTACAAATGTTATTTCTATAAAAAATTTTGTCAAAATTTTATTTCTATAGAAAAATTTGTCAATATTTTATTTCTATAAAAAATTTTGTCACAATTTTATTTCTATAGAAAATATTGTCACAATTTTATTTCTATAGAAAATTTTATCAAAATTTTATTTCTTTAGAAAATTTTGTCAAAATTTTATTTCTTTAGAAAATTTTTAAAATTTTATTTATTTTAAAAATTTTGTCACAATTTTATTTCTATAGAAAATTTTGTAAAAATTTTATTTCTATAGAAATTTTTTAAAAATTTTATTTCTATAAAAAATTTTGTCAATATTTTATTTCTATAGAAAATTTTGTCAAAATTTTATTTCTAAAGAAAATGTTGTCAAAATTTTATTTCTATAGAAAATTTTGTCAAAATTTTATTTCTATAGAAAATTATGTAAAGATTTTATTTCTATAGAAAATTGTGTCAAAATTTTATTTCTATAGAAGACTTTGTCAAAATTTTATTTCTATATAAAATTTTGTCAAAATTTTATTTCTATATAAAATTTTGTCAAAATTTTATTTCTATATAAAATTTTGTCTTAATTTTAATTTCTATAGAACATTTTGTTAAAATTTTATTTCTATATAAAATTTTGTCAAAATTTTATTTCTATAGAAAATTTTGTCAAAATTTTATTTCTATAGAAAATTTTGTAAATTTTTTATTTCTATAAAAAATTTTGTCACAATTTTATTTCTATCGAAAATTTAGTCAAAATTTTATTTTTATAGAAAATTTTGATAAATTTTATTTCTATAGAAAATATTGTCAAAATTTTATTTCTATAAAAAATTGTGTTAATTTTTTTTCTATAGAAAATTTTGTCAAAATTTTATTTCTATAGAAAATTTTGTCGAAATTTTATTTCTATAGAAAATTTTTTCAAAATTTTATTTCTGTATAAAATTTTGTCAAAATTTTATTTCTATAAAAAATTTTGTCAAAATTTTATTTCTATAAAAAATTTTGTCACAATTTTATTTCTATAGAAAATTGTGTCAGAATTTTATTTCTATAGAAGACTTTGTCAAAATTTTATTTCTATATAAAATTTTGTCTTAATTTTAATTTCTATAGAACATTTTGTCAAAATTTTATTTCTATATAAAATTTTGTCAAAATTTTATTTCTATAGAAAATTTTGTAAATTTTTTATTTCTATAAAAAATTTTGTCACAATTTTATTTCTATCGGAAATTTAGTCAAAATTTTATTTCTATAGAAAATTTTGCCAAATTTTATTTCTATAGAAAATATTGTCAAAATTTTATTTCTATAAAAAATTGTGTTAATTTTTTTTCTATAGAAAATTTTGTCAAAATTTTATTTCTATAGAAAATTTTGTCGAAATTTTATTTCTATAGAAAATTTTTTCAAAATTTTATTTCTGTATAAAATTTTGTCAAAATTTTATTTCTATAAAAAATTTTGTCAAAATTTTATTTCTATAAAAAATTTTGTCACAATTTTATTTCTATAGAAAATTGTGTCAGAATTTTATTTCTATAGAAAATTTTGTCAAAATTTTCTTACTATTGAAAATTTTGTCAAAATTTTATTTCTATTGAATATTCTGTCAAATTTTTATTCCTATAGAAAATTTTGTCAAAATTGTGTTTCTATAAAAAATTTTGTCAAAATTGTATTTCTACACAAAATTTTATTGTATTTGTATTTCTTTGGAAATTTTTTCAAAATTTTATTTCTATGGAAAAGTTTTGTGAAAATTTTATTTCTATATAAAATTTTGTCAAAATTTTCACAAATACTTAATTTCTGTAGATTTTTTGTAGAAAATGTTGTGCAAAGTATACTATAACAAGAATTCTACTAATCTATCAAACATAAAAAAAACCATTTGTGGAATTCTGCCAACTGTGGCAACCGTGCCCCTTAGTCGATTCCCATATCTCCATCTGTCCGTCCGTCTGTCTGACAAAACATTTTTGGGATCAAAGTCTAGATCGCACGTTTAGTCCAATCGACTTTTAATTATGTGTGTTGGTCAGAACATAACCCCATTGATTTTGGAAGAAATCGGTTCAGATTTAGAGGTAGCTCTAGTATATATTTTTTGCCCGATTTACACTCATATGACCAATAGTTTTACTCCCATGTGCGTGAAATTTTGCACTGGCAGTAGAAGTAAAATTCTTACAAGGCATGCCGAAGTTATTTGATCTCGGTTTAGATTTAGATATAACTCCCGCATATAACTTTCACACGATTTGCACTTATATGACCACAGAGTTTCTTTCCAATTTACGTGAAATTTTGCATGGGGAGTAGAAAAAACATTCTCATTGGGCATGCTGGTTGGTCAAAAGCGGTTAAGATTTAGATATAGCTTACGTATATATCCTTCACCCAATCTGCACTCATATGGCCACAGAGGCCATGGTCCAGAAAGGCGTTGGTTGATTAAATAAATAAATTACTTTTGCACATGGAGTAGACTTAGCATTCTTACAATGCGTTCTAAATTTGGATGAAATCATTTCAGATTTAGGTATAGCTCCCCTATATATCTTTCACCCGATATGCACGCTACGGGAAATGGATCAACGGCACACTGTAGTTCAAAATTTCTCTCCAATTTACTTGAAATTTTGCACATAGATTACAATCAAAATGTTCACAATATTTGCCAAAAGAGGTCACAATTGGCTCAGATTAATACAGATTTTATATACACAAAATACACAGATTGTCTTTGTAAAATCGCTACTGCTAAGTTGAAAATAATGGCTCAAATTATAACTCTAATACATATTATTGCCCGATAAACTATAAATGTCAGTTTTCGAAGCTGCCTACAAATTGTCTTAGATTAAAATATTTCCAATGTAGTTTTACTTACATTGTTCCACCCCAGGGCATTAGTCGATACACATTTTTATATTTTATAGAAATCGAATAAATTTTTTCCCGACCAGGTCAGCATTAAATATATGTATATAGGAACATAATTCTTTATATATAGATTTAATATGGTATCGAAAATGTAGTTCTAGAAAGTGGCGCTCCCGACTTTAGGCTTCCCTTACTGGTTTCCATGGCGTTTCGGCCTTTACTGCCGTATATAAAGGGTGATTTGTTAAGAGCTTGATAACTTTTTTTAAAAAAAAAACGCATAAAATTTGCAAAATCTCATCGGTTCTTTATTTGAAAAGTTAGATTGGTCCATGACATTTACTTTTTGAAGATAATTTCATTTAAATGTTGACCGCGGCTGCGTCTTAGGTGGTCCATTCGGAAAGTCCAATTTTGGGCAACTTTTTCGAGCATTTCGGCCGGAATAGCCCGAATTTCTTCGGAAATGTTGTCTTCCAAAGCTGGAATAGTTGCTGGCTTATTTCTGTAGACTTTAGACTTGACGTAGCCCCACAAAAAATAGTCTAAAGGCGTCAAATCGCATGATCTTGGTGGCCAACTTACCGGTCCATTTCTTGAGATGAATTGTTCTCCGAAGTTTTCCCTCAAAATGGCCATAGAATCGCGAGCTGTGTGGCATGTAGCGCCATCTTGTTGAAACCACATGTCAACCAAGTTCAGTTCTTCCATTTTTGGCAACAAAAAGTTTGTTAGCATCGAACGATAGCGATCGCCATTCACCGTAACGTTGCGTCCAACAGCATCTTTGAAAAAATACGGTCCAATGATTCCACCAGCGTACAAACCACACCAAACAGTGCATTTTTCGGGATGCATGGGCAGTTCTTGAACGGCTTCTGGTTGCTCTTCACTCCAAATGCGGCAATTTTGCTTATTTACGTAGCCATTCAACCAGAAATGAGCCTCATCGCTGAACAAAATTTGTCGATAAAAAAGCGGATTTTCTGCCACTGATTTTGGTAATAAAATTCAATGATTTGCAAGCGTTGCTCGTTAGTAAGTCTATTCATGATGAAATGTCAAAGCATACTGAGCATCTTTCTCTTTGACACCATGTCTGAAATCCCACGTGATCTGTCAAATACTAATGCATGAAAATCCTAACCTCAAAAGAATCACCCTTTACTTGTTTTATTATTCATCCAGTGTTCACTGTATCCACCGTAACGTATACGTAACAAAATGTATTTCTTAGTTGCTTATACGTCACCATGGAAGGTGAATGTTATAAAATTCTTAAACTCAGGATGATGGGCTGTGTAATAGTTCTGTCTTTCTGTATGGAAATATTAATATACTCTTAGCGAAGCCACCGTGGTGCAATGGTTAGCATGCCCGCCTTGCATTCCCAAGGTCGTGGGTTCGATTCCTGCTTCGACTGAACACCAAAAAGTTTTTCAGCGGTGGATTATCCCACCTCAGTAATACTGGTGACATTTCTGAGGGCTTCAAAATTTCTCCAAGTGGTTTCACTGCAATGTGGAACGCAGTTCGGACTGGACTATAAAAAGGAGGTCCCTTGTCATTGAGCTTAACATGGAATCGGACAGCACTCAGTGATAAGAGAGAAGTTCACGAATGTGGTATCACAATGGACTGAATAGTCTAAGTGAGCCTGATAAATCGGGCTGCCACCTATCCTAACCTAACCTACTCTTAGTGAAATTCCGGCCGTCTTTTCGTCCGCGCGAGTTTCCCCTCTTTTGAAATAACTCTAGCTTTTCTAAAATTAGAGGTAAGCCTGGTTCCCAGTAATCTTTTGCCACAATCTACTATACTATATCCTCAAATCATATTCCGGATTTTAAGAAAATAAAATGAAAACTTAACAAAATAAAATCCCGTTTTTAAACTCATCCGTCTTTCTATCACATGGTACCCTGGTATCCCTTACGAGAGTAGCATCATTCACTTGCCTTACTCCTTATGCTACTATTTCTCTTCTTTCCACATATTTTGCTCCCATTCATCTTATGCTCCCTGGCAAAAAATATCGGATTCTTTTAGTGTCGCCAAGAAAAATGTCACAATAAGTAGAAAAGTTTATAAATTATCAAATGGGGGAAAAAAATAATATCTTGTAGTTCTTAATAACTTACAAAAAAAAAAAATGATTCCTTCATTTCAGAAAGAGGAGACAAACTGTGGATAAAGTTTTTTAAGTTGGCAAAAAGTTTTTGGTACGTAAAAGATAAACCTACTTAGTAATCAACGGGCTGGTTAAAACAAACGAAACAAGAAACAGATGCATTTGTTAGTTGCAAAACAAATGCATAGTAATTTGCCATATAACAAAGACAGAAAAAAACGAAAACAATATTCATCGCATTTCCATTATGATGCAAATGAAAAGGAAAAACAAGCCCCAAAAACAAACTTTAAATTTATTAATTGAACTTATTAAGATGTGTAGACACTATGCAAAAATATGCCAAACTTTTACAAACATTTTTATTTTCAACAAAATATAAAGAGACTATGTGGTACCATATTTCACACTGATTTAGTTCATGGTACTCGGATACATTTGAAAAGTTTTAATGAATAAAATTTTGTGCCATATTTTCAAAAGATTTGCAAGCTCCCATTTCCACTTACTTATAAATGGAAATGGGGGCTTGGTATCTAATGTACAGGAAATTATACATTTTTACGGATCAAGAGTTGAGACCGAAAACAAGTAGGGAAATTCTAAAGTCGGGTGAGGTCAACTATATTATACCGTGGACCACATCGTGGATCCACATTTTCGATACCATCTCAAATCACTCAAATGTTTTGTTTGCTATATATAAAGGTTTATGTTCCTATATACATATAACAAATCTATAGACCAGAGCGTGAACCAACTCTGGGATGGCACGCAATGTTAGTAAAGCACAAGTAAGGAAAGTCTAAATTCGGGCGGGACCGACTATATTATACCCTTCACCACTAAGAATACCAACATTTTTGATACCATCTTAACACCTTCAAATTTGTTAGGCTGATAAGTCCCCGGTCCGACACATAGATGGCGTCGCTAGTATTAAATGCATATTATTATACCCTCCACCATAGGATGGGGGGTATATTAACTTTGTCATTCCGTTTGTAACACATCGAAATATTGCTCTAAGACCCTATAAAGTATATATATTCTGGGTCGTGGTGAAATTCTGAGTCGATCTGAGCATGTCCGTCCGTCTGTTGAAATCACGCTAACTTCCGAACGAAACAAGCTATCGACTTGAAACTTGGCACAAGTACTTGTTATAGATGTAGGTCGGATTGTATTGCAAATGGGCCATATCGGTCCACTTTTACGTATAGCCCCCATATAAACGGACCCCCAAATTTGGCTTGCGAGGCCTCTAAGAGAAGCAAATTTCATCCGATCCGGCTGAAATTTGGTACATGGTGTTAGTATATGGTCTCTAACAACCATGCAAAAATTGGTTCAAATCGGTCCATAATTATATATAGCCAACATATAAACCGATCCCCTGATTTGGCTTGCAGAGCCTCTAGGAGAAACAATTTTCATCCGATCCGTCTGAAATTTGGTACATGGTGTTACTATATGGTCTCTAACAACCGTGAAAAAATTGGTTCACATCGGCCCATAATTATATATAGCCACCATATAAACCGATCCCCCGATTTGGCTTGCGGAGCCTCTAAGAGAAGCAAATTTCATCCGATCCGGTTGAAATTTGGTACATGGTGTTAGTATATGGTCTCAAACAACCATGCAAAAATTGGTCCACATCGGTCCATAATTATATATAGCCCCCAGAGCCTCTAAGAGAAACAATTTTCATCCGATCCGGCTGAAATTTGGTACATGGTGTTAGTATATAGTCTCTAACAACCATGCAAAAATTGGTCTATATCGGTCTATAATTATATACAGCGCCCATATAAACCGACCACCAGATTTGACCTTCGGAGCCTCTTGGAAGACCAAAATTTATCTGATTAAGTTGAAATTTGGTACGTGATGTTAATATATGGCCTCAAACACCCATGCAAAAATTTGTCGAGATCGGTCCATAATTATATACAGGGCCCATATAAACCGCTCCCCAGATTTGAACTCCGGAGCACCTTGGAAAAGCAAAATTCTTCCCATTCGGTTTAAATTTGGTACGTGATGTTAGTATAGGGTATCCAACAACCATGCAGGAATTGGTTACTATCAGTCCATAATAATATATAGCTCCCATATAAACCGATCCCCAGATTTGACCTCCGGTGCCTTTTGGAGAAGAAAAATTCATCCGATCTGGTTGAAATTTGGTACGTGGTGGTAGTATATGATATTTAACAACCATGTGAGTTGAAATTTGTGGATGACATTCTTTCGTAGAAGTTTCTACGCAATCCATGGTGGAGGGTCCATAAGATTCGGCCTGCCCGAACTTACGGCCGTATATACTTGTTTTTATATAGTACCAACCTTCAAATGATTCGTGTCAAAATTTGACGTCTGTAAGTCAATTAGTTTGTGAGGTAGAGCGTGTTTTGTGGAGCAACTTTTGTTATTGTGAAAAAAAATGGAAAAAAAGGAATTTCGTGTTTTGATAAAATACTGTTTTCTGAAGCGGAAAAATACTGTGGAAGCAAAAACTTGGCTTGATAATGAGTTTCCGGACTCTGCCCCAGGGAAATCAACAATAGTTGATTGGTATGCATAATTCGAGCGTGGTGAAATGTGCACAGGGGACGGTGAATGCAGTGGACGCCCGAAAGAGGTGGTTACCCACGAAAACATCAAAAAATCCACAAAATGATTTTGAATGACCGTAAAATGAAGTTGATCGAGATAGCAGAGGCCTTAAAGATATCAAAGGAACGTGTTGGTCACATCATTCATCAATATTTGGATATGCGGAAGCTCTGTGCAAAATGGGTGCCGCGCGAGCTCACATTTGACCAAAAACAACGACGTGTTGATGATTCTGAGCGGTGTTTGCAGCTGTTAACTCGTAATACACCCGAGTTTTTCCGTCGATATGTGACAATGGATGAAACATGGCTCCATCACTACACTCCAATCGACAGTCGGCTGAGTGGACAGCGACCGGTGAACCGTCTCCGAAGCGTGGAAAGACTCAAAAGTCCGCTGGCAAAGTAATGGCCTCTGTCTTTTGGGATGCGCATGAAATAATTTTTATCGATTATCTTGAGAAGGGAAAAACCATCAACAGTGACTATTATATGGCGTTATTGGAGCGTTTGAAGGTCGAAATCGCGGCAAAACGGCCCATATGAAGAAGAAACAAGTATACATGGCCGTAAATTCGGCCAGGCCGAATCTTATGTACCCTCCACCATGGATTGCGTAATAATTCATAAAATATTTGGATGTACGGTATTTCAAGAAAATCGGTTGATAAACACGCTAACTATGACAAAATCGGGGATAAATATATATGACAGCTATATCTAAATCTGAACCGATTTTTTCCAAAACCAATAGCAATTGTCTCTGTCCAACGAAATGGCCCTGTACCAAAATTGAGGACGATCGGACTTAAATTGCGAGCTGTTCTTTGTGCACAAAATTACATATACAGACAGACGGACGGACAGACAGACAGACAGACAGACAGACAGACAGACGGACAGACATCGCTAAATCGACTCAGAATTTAATTCTAAGCCGATCGGTATACTAAAAGATGGGTCTATGACCACTATTTCTTGGCGTTACATACAAATGCACAAACTTATTATACCCTGTACCACAGTAGTGGTGAAGGGTATAAAAATGTGTTTTTCTTTGTTAGACCGGGGACTAATCAGCCAACCTGTTACTTTGAATTCTCTGTTATAATTTTGAATTTTTGATCTTACGTATTCTACGACTAAAGGATGTGCCTTTTAAATAAAATTCTACTTTACATCGTCCTGAGGGCGCCCAAAACTATGCTCTATAAATAAAACTGATTGAGTGTAGAGATTCTTAGTACGTTTATTTCTGTCGCGATGATGTATGTTGTTACAGAGGATATATATCCCAGAGGACAGTGTCTCTTACAAACGGTAAGACCCGTGTTTCGATTCTCCCTCCGGGGAGGGAGAATCGCCATCCAAAAATAACATTTTGCTCTTGAAACATGGTTGAGGTGATCATATTCCTTCTCTGCATGTAACATTTGCAAAATTTATAAAGTCGAGTAATTTCTTCTACATTATTTGTATTACAGAACAAAAGTGCTAAGAGCTAAGAAGTGCTAAGAACTAAATAAACCTCGTGAAAATGAGAAAGATTCGTGTAAGTGAGGAAGATGCAATTAGACAGAAAACCAAACAAAAAAACAATTTTTTTTGATTCGGGCTTCATTAAATTGTTTTCACTTTCTGTAAAAGAATCAAAGTTGATCCCAAAGAGAATTTCTTCCTTCCGAACGATTGTTGTTTGCCTAAAATTTTGTTTGGGAGGAACGAATTTTTTTATGTACGTGCTTTTTTATGTAAGTGAAAAAAGACTCCTTTTCAGGAAAGATTTGTGGGTCTTCTTAGCTCGACTTTGGGCTTTGACTGTACAAACTTTTATGAGTAGGATTGGGTCCTGCAGCATACCTGGGGTTATAATTTGGCTGATATTACTCTTTATTATTATAAATAAACTGAAGATTATTTATTGAAACATATGATGGTGTGCATACAGGTCGCTTAATGTTTGACCCCTAAAGGCTCTTATTCTATGAATCCACACCCAGATGGTTTCGAAAAGCTTCTTTTCCAACTAAAAAAAAAACTTATAACCACATCAGTTCTAAGATTTAAGGGCAATTAAAACTCCTACTAGTGTGGTCGTTTTCATGTTTGATTTTTTGTTTGTTTTTGATTTCTTTTCTTTGTGACGCAAAATATTTTGCATTAAAATACTTGAGGAGAAACTCATTATTATGATGATTATTTTGCCTTCTTCATGTGAATTTATATGAATTTCGTTAAAACCCATATAGAAAACACACAAAATAACCCTGAAGGATAAAAGCAATTTTTAATTAAAATATTTCTCATTTTAAACTCATAAACTTTGCCTAAGTACGATATGTGCGCACTGTAGTCTTGGTGAAGCATGTAGGAGGTTTGATGACTGTATTTGGAGGAAAGGGAAAATATTATTATTTTTTATCTACGTTTATAATTACAGTATTAATGTGTTCATGTTCCTCGAATTATGAAGGCGTTTAAGTTAATTATTTGCAAAATTGTCAAGCATGGAATACTATACACATTAAAATATTTAAATAATGACGAAAGCAAAAAGGAATCGACCATATACTCCATGACAACTTGTGATATCAAAGAATATAATATTTTAGATTGCTCTGCTATATGATATTATTTCAGGAAATAATATCATTTGTAAAATATAAAGGTGATTATTGGGAATTTTGTTAATTGTGGCTATATCTGAAACGATTAAAAATCAAGGAACACCATAATATATTATTTTGTGGTAAACTCGTATCACATATTGAAAGTTTTTAACCCATTAACGCCCAAAATGAAACAAAAATTGATTTTATTGTTTTTTTTTTTTATCAACTTAGTAACGACTAAATAAATGAAGGATTATATTAACATATACAAATATTTATATCTTAGTAGGTTTGGAGACAATTTTTTGTACTTATACAAAATCTCTAGAACTAAAATTTAAATCGGCCTATGCCCTGGGATGAAGCACAATGTTACTAAAAACAAGTAAGTAAAGTCCAAAGTCGGGTTGGGTCGACTATATTATACCCTTCACCACTTTGTAGAGCAAAATTTGTGTTACCATCTCAACTCCTTCAAGAAGGTTTATATTCCCATATACAAATATTTATATCTTAATAGGTTTGGAGACAATTTTTTGTACTTTTACAAAATCTCTAGAACTAAAATTTAAATCGGCTTATGCCCTGGGATGAAGCACAATGTTAATAAAGAAATATGGGAAACATTTAAATCTGAACCAATTTTGAGGCAACTTCGCAAAAGCGTATTTATGATTTATTGGTCGATAGATGTGTATTAGAGTAATAGGAAAATTTGAGTCATTTTTACAAGCTTTCCACTTAGCAGTGGAGATTTTATAAGGAAAATGTGGGTATTTTGGCGATTTTGGCCTAAATCGGAAAAACAAATTGGCTGATAAGCCCCGGTCTAACAAAGAAAAACCAATTTTTTTTTTGGTCAAAAAAATTTTTTTTTATTCAACATAGTTATCTTCAAGAGCGATACAACGATTATAACGACCATCCCATTTTTTGATACCATTTTGGTAGTACTCCTTCGGTTTTGCCTCAAAATAGGCCTCAGTTTCGGCGATCATCTCTTCATTGCAGCCAATTTTTTTCCCTGCGAGCATCCTTTTGAAGTCTGAGAACAAGAAAAAGTCGCTGGGAACCAGATCTGGAGAATACGGTGGCTGGGATGAGCAATCCGAAGTACAATTCATGAATTTTTGCCATCGTTATCAATGACTTGTGGCACGGTGCGTTGTCTTGGTGGAACAACACTTTTTATACCCTCCACCATAGGATGGGGGTATATTAACTTTGTCATACCGTTTGTAACAAATCGAAATATTGCTCTAAGATCCCGTAAAGTATATATATTCTGGGTCGTGGTGAAATTCTGAGTCGATCTGAGCATGTCCCTCCGTCCGTCCGTCCGTCCGTCTGTTGAAATCACGCTAACTTCCGAACGAAACAAGCAATCGACTTGAAACTTGGCACAAGTACTTGTTATTGATGTAGGTCGGATGGTATTGCAAATGGGCCATATCGGTCCACTTTTACGTATAGCCCCCATATACACGGACCACCAAATTTGGCTTGCAGACCCTTGCAAAATATCAGCCAAATCGGTTCAGATTTAGATATAGCTCCCGTATATAGCTTTCGCCAGATTTACACTCATATGACCACAGAGACCAATTTTTGCTTCGATTTAGTTGAAATTTTGCACAGGGAGTAGAATTAGCATTGTAGCTATGCTTGCCAAAGTTGGTTGAAATCGGTTCAGATTTAGATATATCTCCCATATATAGCTTTCGCCCGATTTACACTCATATGACCACAGAGGCCAATTTTTTGCTCCGATTTAGTTGAAATTTTGCACAGGCAGTAGAATTGGCATTGTAGCTATGCATGCCAAATTTGGTTGAACTCGGTTCAGATTTAGATATATCTCCCATATATAGCTTTTGCCCGATTTACACTCTTATGACCACAGAGGCCAATTTTTAACTCCGATTTAGTTGAAATTTTGCACAGGGAGTAGAATTAGCATTGTAGCTATGCGTGCCAAAGTTGGTTGAAATCGGTTCAGATTTAGATATATCTCCCATATATAGCTTTCGCCCGATTTACACTCATATGACCACAGAGGCCAATTTTTTGCTCCGATTTAGTTGAAATTTTGCACAGGCAGTAGAATTAGCATTGTAGCTATGCATGCCAAATTTGGTTGAAATCGGTTCAGATTTAGATATATCGCCCATATATAGCTTTTGCCCGATTTACACTCATATGACCACAGAGACCAATTTTTAACTCCGATTTAGTTGAAATTTTGCACAGGGAGTAGAATTAGCACTGTAGCTATGCGTGCCAAATTTGGTTGAACTCGGTTCAGATTTAGATATATCTCCCATATATAGCTTTTGCCCGATTTACACTCTTATGACCACAGAGGCCAATTTTTAACTCCGATTTAGTTGAAATTTTGCACAGGGAGTAGAATTAGCATTGTTGCTATGCGTGCCAAATTTGGTTGAAATCGGTTCAGATTTAGATATATCCCCAAATATATAGCTTTCGCCCGATTTACACTCATATCACCACAGAGGCCAATTTTTTGCTCCGATTTAGTTGAAATTTTGCACAGGGAGTAGAATTAGCATTGTAGCTATGCGTGCCAAATTTGGTTGAAATCGGTTCAGATTTAGATATAGCTCCCATATATATGTTTTTCTGATTTCGACAAAAATGGTCAAAATACCAACATTTTCCTTGTAAAATCGCCACTGCTTAGTCCAATAGTTGTAAAAATGACTCTAATTCTCCTAAACTTCTAATACATATATATCGAGCGATAAATCATAAATAAACTTTTGCGAAGTTTCCTTAAAATTGCTCCAGATTTAAATGTTTCACATATTTTTTTATTAATATTGTGTTCCACCCTAGTGCATTAGCCGAATTAAATGTTGAGTCTGTAGATTTTGTAAAATTCTATCAAATTCTGTCCAAATCGAGTGATATTTAAATGTATGTATTTGGGACAAGCCTTTGTATATAGCACCCAAGACATTTGACGGATGTGATATGGTATCGAAAATTTAGATCTACAAAGTGGTGTAGGGTATAATATAGTCGGCCCCGCCCGACTTTAGACTTTCCTTACTTGTTTTTTATAAAATTCGTTTTTATTATTCAACATAGTTCCCTTCGAGAGCGATACAACGATTATAACGATCTTCCAATTTTTTGATACCATATTGGTATTACTCCTTCGGTTTTGCCTCAAAATAGCCCTCAGTTTCTGCGATCACCTTTTCATTGCAAGCAAATTTTTTCCCTGTGAGCATCCTTTTGATGTCTGAGAACAAGAAAAATTCGCTGGGGGCCAGATCTGGAGAATACGGTGGGTGGGGAAGCAATTCGAAGCCAAATTCATGAGTTTTTGTCATCGTTCTCAATGACTTGTGGCACGGTGCGTTGTCTTGGTGGAACAACACTTTTTTCTTCTTCATATGGAACCGTTTTGCCGCGATTTCAACCTTCAAACGCTCCAATAACGCCATATAATAGTCAGTGTTGATGTTTTTTCCCTTCTCAAGATAATCGATAAAAATTATTTCATGCGCATCCCAAAAAACAGAGGCCATTACTTTTCAGAGATGGTACACCGGTCGCTGCCCACTCAGCCGACTGTCGATTGGACTCAGGAGTGTAGTGATGAAGCCATGTTTCATCCATTGTCACATATCGACGGAAAAACTCGGGTGTATTACGAGTTAACAGCTGCAAACACCGCTTAGAATCATCAACACGTTGTTGTTTTTGGTCAAATGTGAGCTCGCGCGGCACCCATTTTGCACAGAGCTTCCGCATATCCAAATATTGATGAATTATATGACCAACACGTTCCTTTGATATCTTTAAGGCCTATGCTATCTCGATCAACTTCATTTTACGGTCATTCAAAATCATTTTGTGGATTTTTTTTATGTTTTCGTCGGAAACCACCTCTTTTGGGCGTCCACTGCGTTCACCGTTCTCCGTGCTCATTTCACCACGCTTGAATTTTGCATACCAATCAATTATTGTTGATTTCCCTGGGGGCAGAGTCCGGAAAGCCATTATCAAGCCAAGTTTTTGCTTCCACCGTATTTTTTCCCTTCAGAAAACAGTATATATTAACTATGTCATGGTCTAAGACCGCATAAATAAAGTATATATATTTTGGGTCGTGGTGAAACTCTGAGTCGATCAAGCGATGTCCGTCCGTCCGTTCCTTGAAATGACGCTAACTTCTGAACGAAACAAACTATCGACCTGAAACTTGGCACAATTAGTTGATATTGATGTAGGTCACACGGTATTGGAAATGGGCAATATCGGATCAATTTTACGTATAGCCCCCGATACAAACCGACCCCTAGGCTTGAGGTACCTCTTAGAGAAGCAAATTTCATCCCAACCGGTTGAAATTTGGTACCTGGCGTTAGTATATGGCCACTAACAACCATGCAAAAATTTGTCTAAATCGGCTCATAATTACACTGAAAAAAATATTGTCTTAGGGTCAAAGATTTCATGTTTTTAAAATACGAATGCAAATTTTGCTTAGCATATAAGACACATTTCTCTAATATAAAGTTTTTTTTCCTTGTCCAAAAGTCAATAAACTTTTCAATGAAGTCGTATTGTCCTTATAATTAAGTGATTTCACTTAAAAGTGGGTATCATAACATGAAAGAAAAACTTTTTGGGCTAAGATCAACTTGAATATAATAATTCAGAAAAATTCTTTAAATTTAATGAAATTGTCTTTAAATTTGTTGTCTTTTTGCATCTTGACTACAAAGCAGAAAAATGATCAAATATAGGACATGTTTTCAACACTTTATTTTAAAGACGTTTTTTACTTAAAACATAGCATAATTTCTACTGGAAGCCGGGTCTTAATTTGGAAAATAAAGTTGTCGTTAACTCGATTTTAAAAGACTTTGATAGCATATGAAGGAAAAAAAGCTGAAAAAGCGAAAAATTAAATTGTGCTTCCTAGCAATAAGTTCACAAAACCCAAATTTAAAAGAGAATTGTGTCTTAAAAGTATCCTTACTTGTATTCTCCGATTCTTTGGCTCGGAATTAATACCAAAATTTGTAAAGTAAAGACAAAATCTTTGGAACCGGGCATGCTTTTTTTTAGTGTATATGAAGCCCACATATAAACCGATTCCCAGATTTGACTTTCGGAGCCTTTTGCAGTGGCAAATTTCATACAATTTGGTTGAAATTTGGTACGTTATGTTAGTATATGCACTGAAAAAAATATTGTCGTGAGGTCAAAGATTTCATGTCTTTAAAATACGAATGCAAATTTTTCTTAGCACGGAAGACGCAATTCTCTACCAAAAAGTTTTTTTCCTTGTCCAAAAGTCAATAAACTTTTCAATGAAGTCGTATTATCCTTATAATTAAGTGATTTCACTTAAAAATGGGTATCATAACATGAAAGAAAAAATGTTTGGACTAAGGTCAACTTGACTTTAATAATTCAGAAAAATTCTTTAAATTTAATGAAATTGTCTTTAAATTTGTTGCCTTTTGGCATCTTGACTACAAAGCAAAAAATTGTTCAAATATAGGACATATTTTTCAACACTTCATTTTAAAGACGTTTATTACCTGAAACATATCATAATTTCTACTGGAAGTCAAGTCTTAATTTGGGAAATAAAGTTGTCGTTAACTCGTTTTTAAAGGACTTTGATAGCATATGAAAAAAAAAGCTGAAAAAGCGAAAAATTAAAATTTGCTTCCTAGAAGCAAGTACACAAAACCCAAATTTAAAAGAGAATTGTGTCTTAAAAATATCCTTGTAAGTTGTGTTAGGTATGACATATTTCATTTGCTTATCCAGGACTAGTATCAAGCTTCGTGCTAAAATTTGGTACTAATCACACAAAACTTGGTCCATTTTGGTTCATAATTGGCCTATTGGCCCTCTAAGTAGAAATTGGTTCATGTCAGTTCATAATTATTATACTATGAAGACACACCCATGCTAATTACATTAAATATTGGAAAATTGATTAGTTTTTGTTATAAAGGGCGATTTTTTTAAGAGCTTTAGGAAAATTTAATAAATTTAATAATTTAAAAATAACCTCATAAAATTCAGAAAAATCAATAAAGTCTTTATATAATAATTCCACATAATTTTTGAAGATTATTTCATGCAAATTTTGTCCAATTTTCCAATGCAATAATTGGGCCGGTATCTCACGAATAAATCCTTACATGTTGTCTTCCGAAGCGTCAATTGAAATGGGTTCTTCTGTATAGACATTAGCTTTAACATAGCTCCACAAAAAAAAAACAAATTGTTTAAAGACGTTAAATCGCATGATCAAGGAGTTTAATTGATCGGTCCCCAACGTGATATAAAATATTCTCCGAACTCAGCCCTTTTGTTAAAACCACATAATATGCAAGTGAAGCTCATCATTTTGGGCAAAAAAAAAAAACAAGTATATACGGCCGTAAGTTCGGCCAGGCCGAAGCTTATGTACCCTCCATCATGGATTGCGTAGAAACTTCATCTAAACACTGCCATCCACAATCGAATTACTTAAATTGCGGTAACGCTTACCGATGGCAAGGTATCTTAAAACCTCCTAACACCATCTTCTAAATTGTATGTAAGTCCATACGTGGTATATATTAAATCAAAAAAGATCGATCCAATACGTATATAATTCAGTTTGACAAAGTAGACATACAATTTTGACAAAATTTTCTACAGAAATAAAATTTTAACAAAATTTTCTATAGAAATAAAATTTTCACAAAATTTTCTATAGAAATAAAAATTTTGACAAAATTTTCTATAGACAGAAAATTTTGACAAAAATTTCTATAGAAATAAAATTTTAACAAAATTTTCTATAGAAATAAACTTTTGACAAAATTTTCTATAGAAATAAAATCTTGGTAGATTATTTTTGGCTCGAGTGGCGACCATGATTATGAACCGAATAAAATTTGAACAAAATTTTCTATAGAAATAAAATTTTGACAAAATTTTCTATAGAAATAAAATTTTGACAAAATTTTCTATAGAAATAAAATTTTGACAATGATGAAAATTTTATTATGAACCGAATAAAATTTTAACAAAATTTTCTCTAGAAATACAATTTTGACAAAATTTTCAATAGAAATAAAATTTTGACAAAATTTTCTATAGAAATAAAATTTTGGTAGATTATTTTTGGCTCTAGTGGCAACAATGATTATGAACCGATATGGACCAATTTTTGTGTGATTGGACCAATTTTGGTATGGTTTTTAGCGACCATATACTAACACCACGTGCCTAATTTGAACCGGATCGGATGAATTTTGGTCCTCCAAGAGGCTCCGGAGGTCAAATCTGGAAAATGTTTTATATGGGGGCTATATATAATTATGGACCGATATGGACCAATTCTGGCACGGTTGTTAAAGATCATATACTAACACCATGTTCCAAATTACAATAAAACGGATGAGAATGTTTTATATGGGGGCTATATATAATCATGGACCGATATGGACCTATTTTGGCACGGTTGTTAAAGATCATATACTAACACCATGTTCCAAATTACAACCGGATTGGATGAAATTTGCTTTTCTTGGAGACTTCGCAAGCCAAATATGGGGATCGGTTTATATGGGGGCTATATATAACTATGAACCGATGTGGACCAATTTTTGCATGGTTGTTAGAGACCACATACCAATATCATGTACCAAATTTCAGGCGGATCGGATGAAATTTGCTTCTCTTTGAGGCTCCGCAACCCAAATCTGGGGATCGGTTTATATGGGCGCCATATATAATTATGGACCGATGTGGACCAATTTTTGCACGGTTGTTAGATACCATATACCAACACCATGTACAAAATTTCAGCCGGATCGGATGCAATTTGCTCCTCTTTGAGGCTTCGCAAGCCAAATCTGGAGATCGGTTTATATAGGGTCTATATATAATTATGGACCGATGTGGACCAATTTTTGCATGGTTGTTAGAGACCATATACCAACATCATGTACCAAATTTCAGGCGGATCGGATGAAATTTGCTTCTCTTTGAGGCTCCGCAAGCCAAATCTGGGGATCGGTTTATATGGGGGCTGTATATAATTATGGACCGATGTGGACCAATTTTTGCATGGTTGTTAGAGACCATATACCAACACCATGTACCAAATTTCAGCCGGATCTGATGAAATATGCTTCTCTTAGAGGCTCCACAAGCCAAATCTGGGGACCCGTGTAAAAATTGAGAGATCTAATCATGTCTAATAATATCAAATTATATATAATTATATCTGCTCAGATATGGTTGTAGATATAAATAGATCTACGGAGATATGTTATGTATAGTGCTATATATGATTAGATCTGATTCAAGATCTCATTATATATGTTGTTATATCTATTTATATCAGTCATATCTGGTAAGATCTAATTATATATCTTCATATATGACATCATATCTAATTATATATACTATATATAGCTCAATATCTAATTATATATATCGCGTTAAATCATGAACCAGCTGTGTAACACGGATAAAAAAATATTTGAATATGTTTGTGTGTAAAAATAATGTGTTGTTACGAGAATACTAACGTGATATACTTGGTTACAAGCACGTATGTTTCGCACATCAAACAAGTGGTGAACATAACCAAACAATCTTTATATGTTGTGACAGTTTCAAGAAACCCTTTTAAATATCATTTTGAAGTGTCTTCATAAAATGCTTAACTTTCAGACACAACTGTCTTTTTGTTTTCAAAAATGTAACCCCATAACTATCACCATTAGCAACGCCTGTTGTTATTAAATTTGAAAAAAAAAAATATATCAAATATTTGATAATGCGAGTTTCATATTTTTATTTCATATAAAAATCTCATTTTTCGAGGAAGATAAAGGAGTATGAGAAGGTAAGTTTATTGTTTTGTTCATATTTTTATATATTGAATATTTTCCCTGTTTTAGGAGGATGAATTTGTGGTAGTCCAGGAAAAGATTAAAAGAAGACAGCGGAGCAATGTAAAGATTTGTGACCAGGCCATATCCGAAGTTGCGATAGAAGGAAGTATTATCTAATTTCAAAAAGAATACAAATTTGGAGATGATTTGGGTTGTGAACCGGATACATTCCCGTGCAATTATTCATAGTATGGTATTTGGAGCTTCGCACAAACCATTCAATACAGCGCTGGTTTAAATTATTGGGTACGAGAAGCAAATTTTGGTAAGTATATGTATTATTTGCAAATATATCTTTAAATATGTTAGACTGATAATTCTTCTGTATATTTTATATTTTTCAGAGTTTTCATACCGAGTAGTCAAATAAAGGAATTGCGAGACTCATTTAAAGAAATGTTTGCAGAGAGCAATGTACTAACGCCTTGGGAAATTTAAATGCCAGAACCCTTGGTGGCTATGTATATATATTTTGTTTTTGCTGTTGTTGTTTTTTTTTAATTCGTAGACATTTATACCTAGACTTACATATAAAGTACATATGTTTGATCCAACTTATAATATTAAATACTCTTTTCATTATAAAACCATTAAATAAATCTTTTTTATTAATTACTGTAATTTCACTAATTTTGGAAATTTGTAGATAAAATTATATATAATTAGATATTTAACATCTAATTATATCAAATTAGATATAATTAGATGTGGGCCAAATTTGAGATCTGGTCAGATCTAATTCGTTTAGAATTAGATCTGATCAGATATTACCATTTTTCGGATCTGTCCAGATCTGCCTACATATACTATCATATCTAATCAGATATGGCAGAAGATCTAATAATATCTGGCCAGATCCACCAATTTTTACACGGGGATCGGTTTATATGGGGGCTATATATAATTAAGGACCGATATGGACCAATTTTTGCATTGTTGTTAGAGACCATATACCAACGTCATGTACCAAATTTCAGCCAAATCGGATGAAATTTTCTTCTCTTTGAGGCTCCGCAAGCCAAATCTGGGGATCGGTTTATATGGGGGCTATATATAATTATGAACCGATTTGAACCAATTTTTGTATAATTGTTAGAGACCATATGCCAACACCATGTACCAAATTTCAGCCGGATCGGATGAAATTTGCTTCTCTTTTAGGCTCCGCAAGCCAAATCTGGGGATCGGTTTATATGGAGGCTATATATAATTATTGACCGATGTAGACAAATTTTTGCATGGTTATTAGAGACCATATACTAACACTATATACCAAATTTCAGCCGGATCGGATGAAATATGCTTCTGTTAGAGGCTCCACAAGCCAAATCTGAGGGTCCTTTTATATGGGGGCTATACGTAAAAGTGGACCGATATGGCCCATATTCAATACCATCCGACCTACATCGATAACAACTACTTGTGCCAAGTTTCAAGTCGATAGCTTGTTTCGTTCGGATGTTAGCGTGATTTCAACAGACGGACGGACGGACGGACGGACGGACATGCTTAGATCGACTCAAAATTTTACCACGACCCAGAATATATATACTTTATGGGGTCTTAGAGCAATATTTCGATGTGTTACAAACGGAATGACAAAGTTAATATACCCCCATCCTATGATGGAGGGTATAAAAAACAAAAAAAAAACAACATACAAGACAAACTCTTCATTTTTGGCAAAAAACGGAAGTTGAATATCATCTCACAGTAGCGCTAACCATTCACTCTTACGTTACTCCTATGATTCGAAATTAACTGTCGAGCTATAGAAGGATTGTTTATTCATCTGTCTCATTCTCCACTCCAAAACTTAGAATTTAGCATGGTTCTTCTTTCAATGATCTAGGTTAGGTGGCAGCCCGATGTATCAGGCTCACTTAGACTATTCAGTCCATTGTGATACCACATTGGTGAACTTCTCTCTTATCACTGAGTGCTGCCCGATTCCATGTTAAGCTCAATGACAAGGGACCTCCTTTTTATACCCGAATCCGAACGGCGTTCCACATTGCAGTGAAACCACTTAGAGAAGCTTTGAAACCCTCAGAAATGTCACCAGCATTACTGAGGTGGTATAATCCACCGCTGAAAAAAATTTTTGGTGTTCGGTCGAAGCAGGAATCGAACCCACGACTTTTGTATGCAAGGAGGGCATGCTAACCATTGCACCACGGTGGTTCCCAGATCCCGGATGATCTAACTTCGTTTGTTCTAAAGAATGAGTTAGAGTGCACAAAAAGCCGTATATTGACTTAAGTGTATGTCAACTGACATGATTTCTGGGAAATCTGAATGCTATTTTTAACTTTTCTCTACACAAGCACATAATTTTTCAAAGATAAGAAATAAGCTTAGAGATAATTAAGACAGTGTCTACTTTTGTCCCCTCTCAGTAATGTTGGCGACATTTCTGAGAGTTTCTAAGCTTCCCTACAACGAAAAAATATAGCTTGGGACACAAAGACTTCTTACAGAAATTTAATACATTCAAGTTTGTTGCCTCTAGCAGATTAGGTATAGTGAACTCCTAATATTTTTGGGCTCACTTATACTATTCAGTCGGGAGCCACCGTGGTGCAATGGTTAGCATGCCCGCCTAGCATACACAAGGTCGTGGGTTCGATTCCTGCTACGACCGAACACCAAAAAGTTTTTCAGCGGTGGATTATCCCACCTCAGTAATGCTGGTGACATTTCTGAGAGTTTCAAAGCTTCTCTAAGTGGTTTCACTGGAATGTGGAACGCCGTTCGGACTCGGCTATAAAAAGGAGGTCCCTTGTCATTGAGCTTAACATGGAATCGGGCAGCACTCAGTGATAAGAGAGAAGTTCACCACTGTGGTATCACAATGGACTGAATAGTCTAAGTGAGCTTGATACATCGGGCTGCCACATAACCTAACCTAACCTAACCTACTATTCAGTCTGTTGTGCTATCACAGATGGTGAACTTCTCTCTAATTAATGAATGCTGTCTGATTATATGTTAGGCTCAATTGAAAGGGACCTTTCTGTGTTTGTCGAATTTGAAACCATTTAAGCTTAAGCTGTGAAACCATTTAAACTTATGAAACTTTGATACATTCGGAAATGTCACCAACATTACTGACCAACTTTCAACGACAACAGCGATTGATTACTGAAAATCTTGTTGGTGTTTAGTCAAAACTGGAATTGAACCCGTGACCATTTGGAACCGAGCAAGCTTGTTATTCGTTGTAAGTGCCCTACGGGAAATGGATCAACCCCAGGACTAGCACAAAACGGGATATGGATCAACCCTAGGACTAGTACAAAACTAGTCCCTGGTCTCTATGGACCAGCCGCAGTTCCATTTCTGATCTTACTTAAAGACTAATCAGTTGTCTTTCTCATTGACGGGTTAAATTTACACTGTAGGACACGACTTGGTGTTATTTCAAAGGCCACATTCAGAGAGAGAGAGAGAGAGAGAGAAAGAGAGAGAGAGAGTGAACCAGCCTGGGATAACCCTCATTTTGGGCATTTCAGTAATTATTGACAGAGTGTGGAAAATATTAATATTAATATTATATTATAGAAATAAATAAATTATATGAATATTTAAACATTGTTGGACACATCAGTGCCAGTCCAGTAATAGGTCCTTCAGTGGTAATGGAAACCACCATTCAGACTCGTCTATAAAAATGACGTCCCTTGAATTAAATTCACTTTTTGTGACATCATCATTATATAGTCCAAATGAGTCTATAACAGCAGACAGCTATTCTATGTATCCTTTTACACTTTGGCCCATTTTTAAGTACAATAACATAAAATTTTTTCTATATAGCCGATCTTAAAAAAAAACGCCTCAAAAAGAATATTCCTTAAATCCTCGAATTACAAGCATGTAATCATACATTATTGTTGCAATCTCCTTAGCATTTTTGTACATGGAATTTCACATTTAGTACGTGGTTAAAGTCCGTCGACGAGTACATTCTCAGTTTCATGATGAAAATTTACTATGCTCCCTTTCGGTTATGTTAGTTATCTTGTTGTTTATTATCCTTCGTTTGTGTATACAAACTTATATCCATGAAGAAAGGGCATTCTTATAAAGAGTGAAAGCAAGCAAACAAGTAAACATTCCACGCACATACATACACACACATACAGACATTTACAGCCTGATCAACGGAATTCTGTTATAGTGAGCACTGTGGTTATAGGATTACTAAAATTTTGTGATATATAATTGTTTGGAAAATAAAATATATATATGTAGGTAAAAATAAAAATATTTGTTACACTTAAATTTCGCACGAAAATACATTTGTCGTTTTTTCCAAAAGGAATAACATACTAGACGTAAATAAGTTGTGTAAGGTTGTGAGAATCTATTCCTTTAAGGGGAATTTTGCACTTAAAAAATGTTTGTTCGGTTTCAAATGATTTGGCCTTTTGAGGATTTTAGTATTGTACAATTCTTTTCTTATCTTCGAGTCATAATTTGCCCCAGATTGCATCCAGATGCAATCTAAGAATATTTTTAGAGATTTTTAGCGATTTTTTTCTGCGTGTATATTTGTGTTAAGGGTTAATTTGTAATACAACCAGACCAAATAACAAACCCATGTACAATTCTATTCTTATCATCGAGTCATAATTTGCCCCAGATGGCATCCAGATGCAATCTAAGAATATTTTTAGAGATTTTTAGCGATTTTTTTCTGAGTGTATATTTGTGTTAAGGGTTAATTTGTAATACGATGTAGCTTTGTCAGTTTGTCTATCCCCCAATTTGTCCAAGATTTCTTATTTTTGTAAAGGTAAATAAAGTTTAAAGGTGGGCTATACAGAAAAATTTTCTCCATTTCAACAGCCGTTGCACTAAATTTGCATCACTTCTTAAGGTGTAATGCGAATTCAGTGTTTAGGTTGTGAATTAAGAAATTTTGTGATATTTTGCCAAATAAATAGTTTTTATAATTTTTTATGAACTTTAATGCATTCTTGTCTGGATCGTTTGACATCAAATATTTTCAAAAATTCGCAATTTTTCTAGAATGGGTTTTGCATTTTATAGGGCAACATTTAAGTAATTTGTACCATATTTGCAACAAAAAAAATTTAATTTAAATATGATAAAAGCGAGTTGTAAAAAAATTTACTCAAATGAACTTCCTGTACAGTTAAGATAAATAACATTTTTGGAAGTGCTGTTAAAGTTGTGCTTTTAGAAGAATTTCCAATTTTTTTGCTGGGCAGATTAAATTCGAAGAACGTACGACATGTGCGGTTGACACTCACGCACATTCACGAAATGAAGAGCATTCACGCGTGCTCGAACACGAACTTCTATTAAAGACTCACCCTCACGCACGATTCACCACAATTCATGTTACTCACAGCATTCTCCAATCCAAAATTCAAAGCAGAATATAGTTCGCGAGCTAAATTAATTTCAATTATTCATACAATAGTGGGGATTGGCATACGACTAAAAATTATATCTTGAGCCTTAGAGTGATTTTGGTATGAGCGTGATTTGCCATACATTTTATTCACGCACTTTCACTCTCGTTCACGTACGACATATTTGTCTTAGTTCTATTCACGACAATTGCTTTTTATTTCAATTGTTCAATTACGTGACACACGTACATATCTAACGACTTTGGCAATACAGCTCAGGGCCGGTCCCTGAGCACGGTTGCCATTCGAGCCAAAAATAATCTACTAAATTTTTAACACAATTTTTCCAAAAACCTACAGATAGAAAAATCCTATTTCACAGTGTTTTATCAAATTTTTGTGGTTAAAAGTTTTTAAAAATGTTATTTATTTATCTATTTATTTTCTAAAAATTTAATTTCTACAGAAAATTTTTTCAAATTTTTATTTTAAAGAAATTTTTCTCAAAACTTTATTTCTATAGAAATTTTTGTCAAAATTTTATTTCTATAGAAAATTTTGTCAAAATTTTATTCCTATAGGAAATTTTGCTAAATTTTTATTTCTATAGAAAACTTTGTCAAAATTTTATTTCTATAGAACATTTTGTCAAAATATTATTTCTGTAGAATTTTTTGTTAAATTTTTATTTCTATAGAAAATTTTGTCAAAATTTTATTTCTAAAGAGAATTTTGTCAAAATGTTATTTCTACAGAAAATTTGGTTGTTCACAGTTTTGTGAAATTGTTATTTACATAGAAAATTTTGTCACAATTTTATTTCTATAGAAAATTTTGTCAAAATTTTATTTCTATAGAAAATGTTGTCAAAATTGTATTTCTATAGAAAATTGTGTCAAAATTTTATTTCTATAGATAATTTTGTCAAAATTGTATTTCTATAGAAAATTTTGTGAATAATTTTATTTCTATAGAAAATTCTGTCAAAATTTTATTTCTATAGATAATTTAGTAAAAATTTTATTTCTATAGATAATTTTGTCAAAATTTTATTTCTATAGAAAATTTTGTCAAAATTTTATTTTTATAAAAAATTTTGTCAAATTTTTATTCCTTAGAAAATTTTGTCAAAATTTTATTTCTATAGAAAATTTTGTTAAAATTTTATTTCTATAGAAAATTTTGTCAAAATTTTATTTCTATAGAAAATTTTGTTAAAATTTTATTTCTACACAAAATTTTGTCAAAATTTTATTCCCATAGAAAATTTTATTAAAATTTTATTTCTATTTATTTATTTTATTGTCAAATTGTTATTTCTATAGAAAATGTTGTTAATTTTTTTTTTCTATAGATACATTTTTGTTAAATTTTGTTTCTATAGTAAATTTTGTCAAAATTTTATTTCTATAGAAAATATTGTCAAAATTTTATTTCTAAAGAAAATCTGGTTGTTAAAAGTTTTGACAAATTTTTATTTCTATAGAAAATTTTCTAAAAATTTCATTTCTATAGAACATTTTGTCAAATTTTTTTTTCGTTTTGTTTTGACATTGTTGGTTTATTTTTCAATCATTAATGTTGTTTTTGATTTCAGCTTAAAACCATGCATTGATTAAACTACAAGTGTGGCTTAACCAACATAGGAAAAGTATTCTTGTCAAATTTATTTGGGCAAAGCCGTATAGACTGCAAGATGGTTGGAAGTACAGCTGTTCGGAATTACCACATTCCTCATCAGCATTCTCTACTTGCAGCAAAACTATCAACGAATTATCAGAATAAATTCGGGTATAAACCGATTTTGACCAAATTTGACATGTATAGTTACAATAATAACCCTGCTATCTCAGCAAAAAACGTAAACGGGAGAATAATTTTGGCCTTCGTGGTCATATAGGTGTCAATCGGGTGAAAGATATATATAGGAGCTATATCTAAATCTGAAGCGATTTCAACCACATTTGGCACACTTAATGATACTATTAAATGAATTCCTTTTGCAATATTTTAAGGAAATTAGGGCAAAACTCTGGCCTTTGGAGCCATATAAGTGGAAATCGGACGAAAGATATATATGGGAGCTATATCAAAATCTGAACCGATTTGAATCAAATTTGGCACACTTAACGATAGTATTGAGCGTACTTGTTATGCAAAATTTGAAGCAACTCAGGGCAAAACTATGGCTTTTGGGGCCATATAAGTGCAAATCGGACGAAAGATATGTATGGGAGCTATATCTAAATCTGAACGGATTTCAACCAAATTTGACACCCTTAATGATACTATTAAAAGTACACCTTGTGCAAATTTGAAGCAAATCAGTGCAAAACTCTGGCTTTTAAGGCCATATAAGTGCAAATCGGACAAAAAATATATATGGGAGATATATCTAAATCTGAATTGATTTGGCTGATATTTTGCATATCTCACGAAAGCCCCAAAACATTTGGCTGCCCGAAATTTTGAGAAAATACGTTGCTAAATACATTAATTATGACCAGATCGGTGATGAATATATATGGCAGCTATATCCAAATCTGAACCGATTTTCTTCAAAATCTATAGCGATTGTCTTTGAGTCAATGTAAAACTATGTGCCAAGTTTGACGACGATCGGACTTAAACTGCGATCTGTACTTTGCATACAAAATTACATATACAGACAGACGGACAGACAGACAGACGGACATTGCTAAATCGACTCAGAATTTAATTCTAAGACGATCGGTATATTAAACGATGGGTCTCAGACTTTTCCTTCTTGGAGTTACATACAAATGCACAAACTTATTATACCCTGTACCACAGTAGTGGTGAAGGGTATAAAAATGTGTTGGGCAGTCGGCCCTACACATTTTGGGCCGACTGGCTAGTAGAACTATACTCACTACGATTAACGCCATATTTTTACCAATGCTAATCAGTAATCTCGGTTTCGGCAAGGCCTTTAGTATTAAATTTTAACATTTTTATACCCTCCACCATAGGATGGGGGGTATATTAACTTTGTCATTCCGTTTCTAACACATCGAAATATTGCTCTAAGACCCCATAAAGTATATATATTCTCGGTCGTGGTGAAATTCTGAGTCGATCTGAGCATGTCCGTCCGTCCGTTGAAGTCACGCTAACTTCCGACCGAAACAAGCTCTCGACTTGAAACTTGGCACAATTAGTTGTTATTGATGTAGGTCAGATGGTATTGCAAATGGGCCATATCGGTCCACTTTTACGTATAACCCCCATATAAACGGACCCCCAAATTTGGCTTGCAGACCCTCTAAGCAGGGCTGTGGAGTCGAGCCAATTTTGCTCGACTCCGACTCCAGCATTTTTCATCAGCTCGACTCCGACTCCGGAGTCGACTCCGGGTAATATAAATAAATCTCATTTTAATACCACTAATTTGTAGTTCTATTGTGGGGTACCGTAAGTGGATCGATATAAAGTATCACATTTATTTATGTGTGCAAAAAAAAGGTCTTAATTTCACATTAGATGCCAATTAAACTCTATATATCAAATTTAGGGCAATGTTTAATAAATAAAATAATGCTATAAATACCCATCATAATATGAGAAGATACCAACAGTATATGTATTTGTGGACCAAAATTATTGATAATATCTCAAATTCTTTAAATTTGTTGCGAGCTATATAAAGGTTTATATTCCCATATGCATGAATTTGAATCTGAATCGATTTAGACAAAATTTTATATACTTCTACAAAATCTATGTACTTTAAATTTAAATCTAACGTTATGGGACGTAACACAATTTATCAAAAAATAAAAATGCAAGGAAAGTCTAAAGTCGGGCGGGCCGATTATAATATACTCTGCACAACTTTGTATTTAGATCTACATTTTGATAAAATCTCAAATCAGACTTCTACAAAATCTCGGGCAATATTTGGGAAATATTTATAATTGTTTAGACAATTTCGCAAAAATGCATTTATGATTCATTCATTGAAAAATTTGAAAATTTTAGTCAGTTCTACAAGGTTTCGACTTAGCAGTGAGCATCAGTGAGCATACAATTTTGGAAAAATTTTTGTCTAGTAAATAAAATTTTGTAAAATTTTCTACAGAAACAAAATTTTAACTAAATTTTCTTTTTTTTATAGAAATAAAAGTTTGAAAAAGTTACCAATAGAAATACAATTAAAAAAAAAAATTTGTGGCAAATAAAATTTTGGAAAATTTTCTATAGAAATAAAATTTTGCAAAATAACATATTTTATAGAAACCAAATTTTGACTAAATTTTCTATAGAAATAAAATTTTGACTAAATTTTATATAGAAAAATATATTTCTATAGTAATAAAATTTCGAATACATTTTTTATAGCAGTGAGCATCAGTAAGAAAAAAAATTTTGAGAAAATTTGCTATAGAAATAAAATTTGACAATTTTTTTTTATAGAAATAAAATTTTGAAAAAATTATCAATAAAAATACAATTTTAGAAAAATTTTTGTGTAGTAAATAAAATTTTGACTTAAATTTTTATAGAAATAAAATATCAATAGAAATAAAATTAAAAAAAAAAATGTGTAACAAACAAACTTTTGCAAAATTTTCTATAGAAATAAAATTTTGCAAAATATTCTATAGAAACAAAATTTTGACTCAATTTTCTATAGAAATAAAATTTTTACTAAATTTTCTATAGAAAAAAATATTTCTATAGTAAAAAAATTTTGAATAAATTTTTTATAGAAATAAAATTTTGACAAAATTTGCTATACAAATAACATTTTGACAAAACTTTTTATAGAAATAGGTTAGGTTAGGTTAGGTGGCAGCCCGATGTATCAGGCTCACTTAGACTATTCAGTCCAATGTGATACCACATTGGTGAACTTCTCTCTTATCACTGAGTGCTGCCCGATTCCATGTTAAGCTGAATGACAAGGGACCTCCTTTTTATAGCCGAGTCCGAACGGCGTTCCACATTCCAGTGAAACCACTTAGAGAAGCTTTGAAAACCTCAGAAATGTCACCAGCATTACTGAGGTGGGATAATCCACCGCTGAAAAACTTTTTTTGGTGTTCGGTCGAAGCAGGAATCGAACCCACGACCTTGGGTATGCAAGGCGGGCATGCTTACCATTGCACCACGGTGGAAATAAGATTTTGACAAAATTTTCTATAAAAAGCAACTTTGAAAAAATTTTCTGTCAATATTCCACATATGTATATGGTCTTAAAAGAAAATTAAAAAAAAAAATAATAATTTCGGGTATTAAAATGGATCGATCCAGCCCATCTGCTAGTCTAACATTCTAGGAAACATCAAAAGATAACCGTAATTGGAAGTTGATTTTCATTTACAATCATGCTGTACATTGATCGAATGAATAACGCAATGGAAACTACTTTGCGTAAAAACTTGCTTAGTTACAAAAATGTGAAGTGTTTTAAAAAATTTGGTTTAGCCGGAGTCAGAGTCGAGCAAAATTTGTACGACTCCGACTCCAGCAAAATCTTCAGACTCCGACTCCGGCTCCACAGCCCTGCCTCTAAGGGAAGCAAATTTCATCCGATCCGGTTGAAATTTGGTACATGGTGTTAGTATATGGTCTCTAATGACCATGCTAAAATTGGTCCATATCGGTCCATAATTATATATAGCCCCCATATAAACCGATCACCAGATTTGAACTCCGGAGCCTCTTGGAAGACAAAAGTTCATCTGATTCAGTTGAAAATTGGTACGTGATTTTACTATATGGCCTCAAACACCCATGCAAAAATTGGTCGATATCGGTCCATAATCATATATAGGCCCCATATAAACCGATCCCCAGATTTGACCTCCGGAGCACTTTGGAAGAGCAAAATTCTTCCCATTCGGTTGAAATTTGGTACGTGATGTTAGTATGTGGTATCCAACAACCATGCAGGAATTGGTTCCTATCAGTTCATAATTGTATAGAGCTCCCATATAAACCGATCCCCATATTTGACTTCCGGTGCCTTTTGGAGAAGCAAAATTCATCCGATCTGGTTGAAATTTGGTACGTGGTGGTAGTATAGGATATTTAACAACCATGTGAATTGAAATTTGTGGATGGCAGTCTTTCGTAGAAGTTTCTACGCAATCCATGGTGGAGGGTACATAAGATTCGGCCTGGCCGAACTTACGGCCGTATATACTTGTTTTCTTTTATCATTTTTAGCATTATTTTAATTATGATTTATATGCAACACTATTTTACATTTGGTCACACTGATATCATTACAATTACGTGTCATTCTCCCACCTTTATTGTAATCATTGGATTTGGATTTTCTTTCCATTTATACCACAGTGCACTACCATTAAAGGTTAAGGTTATGGTAATAATTGTAGAATACAAGTGGGTAAGGTTTATTTATGGGAGCTTGATTGCATATTTGTATGCGTGTGTGTGTGTGTATGCGTGCGATAGTATATCCAACTACTGTGTGTACTCAGATATTATAAAGACACGAGTATGTGTACATTAATGAGGCACACATTCTAGCGGTAGGTAAACATTCAGATACTTCAAATTATCTACGGTTCCATATAGACCACCAACACCAGCACCACTGCCACTACGCCAATGATAATGACGACAACCTACCAACGACATTCGCAAGGTCCTTCACTAAACTAACATAGGAGGAAATGCCTAAGGTTTTAGTGCGATTCTATGCCATAGTTTCTTGCATATTGGTGACATAGTAACGATGGCATAAGAACCACATCAGAGTGAGGAGCTGAGAATATATATGTGTATATGTGTGCGTGTGTTTATTTAGTTGGTAATATATTTCCATATATAGATATACGTGTGTACAATGTTGTCTTCGCTATATACCCCATATGCTGGTGGTCGGTATGTTCGTGCGTATGTAAATATTTTCTATGTAAACAAACTAACGAGAACAAGTAAGTATGACTAAGAAAACAAAAACCGTAAATAAATTCTTTCCCGGAAACGTTGATAGTATGGGCATGAGAAATGAAAACAAAAGCCAACAGGCGGAATAACTGCACCCAACACAGTAGCACTCAAAGCGTTGAGAACTTGACTTTTAGTTTTGACCATAATATGTTTAATTTGAAACCGGTAACGAGGCACAAGCATTTCAAATACCAAACTGCCAAACTTAAATGCTTAAGGAATGTGCCATGTGTGTTCAAACTACATTCGTCAAATCATACACCTCACATTCATAGTTATGTGAGAGATTTTGAATCAGAATAAAAAAACGACTTTTGGGTTTGGAACCGTGAAGATTACTACTTTTTTCCATAGGGGAAAAGTCAGCTTTCGACTTGAACGCATTTTTTGTTTGTTTGTTAATTTGGAATAAAAGATACCGACAAAATATAGGCTTCTAGAATTCAGATAATCGATTGATGTTTGGCAATATCAGAACATCGGCGTTTGCAGCCTTTATTCGAATTGGATGTACTTGCATGTAAAACAAAAGTCTCCACCCGATGGCGAAAAACGGGTACTTTTAAATTGGGCACTCGATTTATAAAGATTTCTAAGTATTTCATCCAATATTATTTTATTTCATCCAATTCAAGCGGGGCCGACTATATACCCGACACTCGACTTTGTACATCTACATTTTCGATACCATCTCAAATCCTTCAAATTTGTTGGGTTTGCATTCCCATATATACAAATTTAAATCTCAACCGTTTTGGATAAGGTTAATGCCCTGGGGCGGAGCACAATGTTAGTAAAAACTAGTAAGGAAAGTCTAATGTAAATCCGGCCGACTCTATTATATTCTTCACCACAGAGAAGACCAACATTTTTGGTACCATCTGAAATCCACCATATTTGCTGGGAGCTATATAAAGGAAAGGCTATAGTCGGGCGGTGCCGACTATAATATACTCCGCACCACTTTCTAAATCTACATTTTCAATACTCAATCTCAAATCCTTCGAATTTGTATTATTCTATATATAAAGAGTTATGTTCCCATACACATATATTTAAAGCTGATCCGATCGGGACAAAGTTTATTAGACTTCTACCAAATCTATAGATTTACCCCCATATGCAAAAAAGTAAAAGAAAAGTTTTAACCTACTTTTCCCATATAAATTCCTTTGATAAACTGTCAATAAATTATTTTGTATATGGACATTAACATTTGAGTCGGCTAATGCCTTGGGGTGGAACACATTGTTAATACATTCAAATCTAAAGAAATTTTTAGGCAACTTCGCAAAAGTGCATTTATGATTTATTGGATGATAGTTATGTATTAGAAATATAGGAAAATTCGAGAAAGTTTTACACATTTTCGTCTTAGCAGTTGTGATTTTACCAGGAAAATATGGCCATTTTTGGCTATTTTTGCCCAAATCGGAAGAACAAATATATGGGAGCTACGATATATAAATCTGAACTGATTTCAACCAAGTTTAGCACACCTTACAACAATATCAATTGTACTATGTTTGCCAAATTTAAATCTCTGGCTTCTGGAGCCATATAAGTACACACAAAAAGAAAAATCAGATTCAATGACGAAATTAATTGATTCAATTAATTTTTTAATTGAAATGTCTTCAATCACGAAGATGATAGTATCAATCACAGTTTTAATTGGACATCAAAAAATTATTTGATTAAAAAATTAAATGATTTGATTTGACATTTTTTTTAAATTAATTTTTAAAAACGTAACTATTTTCAATTACATCCTTAACTGACTTGTTGTTTTTAGTTTGATTAAAAAAATTATTGTTTGAAAAAAAAAAAAAACAATAAAAAATTAAAAAAAAAATTCCATCGCTTTTTTTAATGACTTAGTCTTCCAAGTTGATTAAAAAGTTAATTGTATAAATTAATTTTTTAATTAAAAATTTTAAAAATTTTCCATTATAGACTTATTTAACTTAATGTTTTTATCTTAAAAAGTCAATTGTATCAATTAATTTATTAATTGAAAAAATTCAACTTCAATCAACTTTTTAGTTGGAAATATTTTGGTGATAGTTTTTCTGTGTACATATCGGGCGAAACATATGCATGGTAGTTATATCTAAATCTGAAAAGATTTCTTCCAAAATCAACAGGGTCATTTTCTTACCCAAACCACATACTTGTGCCAAAATTGAAGTCGATTGGACAGCTTTAGTTAAAAGCAAGTATATACGGCCGTAAGTTCGGCCAGGCTGAATCTTATGTACCCTCCACCATGGATTGCGTAGAAACTTTTGCGAAAGACTGTCATCCACAATCGAATTACTTGCGTTGTGGTAATACTTACCGATGGAAAGGTATCTTAACACTTCTTAACATCGTTTTCTAAATTGTGAGTTAGTCCATACGTGGTATAACATATATTAGACAAAAAAGTTATGTATAGGTAAGTCTAAAAATAATTACGAATCGATATAGACTTTTTTCGCGGTACGTGGAGAGCCAGAATTGAAATATGGGACCGCTTATATGGGGGCTACAATTATGAACTTTATATTGACTAAATTTTGTGTGATTGGGATCGATTTATCTGAGGGCTATATATATAACTATAGACCGATATGGACCTAGTTAGGCAAGGTTGTTAACGGCCATATACTAGCACAATGTACCAAATTTCAACTGACTCGGATGAAATTTGCTCCTCCAAGAGGCTCCAAAACCAAATCTCAGAATCGGTTATATATGAGGGCTATATATAATTATGGACTGATATGGACCAATACCTGCATGATTATTAGATCTACTAACACCACGTACTAAATTTCAATCAGATCGGATGAGTTTTGCTTAGCCACCGGAGGTCAAATCTGGGGATTGGTTTATATTGGGGCTATATATAATTATGGACTGATATGAACCAATTCCTGCAAGGTTGTTGGATACCATATACTAACATCACGTACCAAATTTCAACCGAATCGAATGAATTTTGCTCTTCCAAGGGGATCCGGAGGTCAAATCTAGGGATGGGTTTACATGGGGGCTATATATAATTATGGACCGAATTCGACCAATTTTTGCATGGGTGTTTGAGGCCATATATTAAAACCACGTACAAAATTTCAACTGAATCAGATGAGTTTTGGTCTTCCAAGAGGCTCCGGAGGTCAAACCTGGGGATCGGTTTATATGGGGGCTATATATAATTATAGACCGATGTGGACCAATTTTTGCATAGTTATTAGAGGCCATATACTAACACCATGTAGCAAATTTCAGGCAGATCGGATGACATTTGCTTCTCTTAAAGGCTCCGCATGCCAAATCGGGGGATCGATTTATATGGGGGCTATATATAATTATTGACCGATGTGGACCAATTATTGCACAGATGTTGGAGACCATATACTAACACCATGTACCAAATTTCAGCCGGATCGGATGAAATTTGCTTCTCTTTTTTTTTTTTTTTTTTTTTTTTTAATCGTTTATTTATTTATTTTTCAGTATAATTTAGACTAAAATAAACAATAGTATGCCTATTCTTAACCTATACAATGCTCCTGTTGGAGAACTCTAGTATAAACTGTATAATTCAAGTATTCTTTGTGTTTCAAGTTATACGTAACATTGGAGAAATATAATTGGGCAGTTGGGACGTAATGAAAAAAGGGAAAAAACATTACATATTATATTTTAGCTAATATAAAAAGTGTGTATCAAGGGATAAAACAAAAACAATGTCTTTCCAGGAAAGGTGACTTATATTAATTAATCCACCAATGTTTGTTGGTGTCTGCATTTAATATTTTACTTTTGTTAGTAGTAAATATACTCATACTAAATCTTAAATTAGACATCATATCGTTGTTTATATTTATAGCTTTATTAGTTGCCCTGCGATAATGATGGTAGAAAATGGGAACGCCATCTTCGTTTTGCAAAACCTTATGGCTATCTAGAAAAGGAAAAGCTTCAGGAGGGACATACCCTTTCCCTATAGATTCCTCTATGTAAGAAAATGGCGCATAATACGGGGCCATTATAAGGTTATTATTTTCGCATTGCGTGCACCGTGAGATATGATTCCGAATAAGGTATATGATTATATTATCGATTCTACATATTTCTGCGTACTTATATAAATTCTTGTTAGATACATATTTCAAATGACCATTGGAATTATTTCTAAACATTGATGTACAAACTCTTAGTATTTTCCTTTCAGCTACGCGGATTTTTTCCATGTAAGATGGGGAAATGTTGAACCAGATTGGACAACCATATGTTATAACGGGTCGAATTAGCACCTTGTACATAAATATCTTAGTTGCTGGGTTGAGAAGCTTCGTGTAGAATAAAGATTTATTTGCGAAAAATGCCCTTTTCGTTTTCTCAACAACTTGATTAACGTGATCGTTAAAGTATAGAAATTTATCTAAATATATTCCAAGATACTTAACGGTATCTACAACCCTAATGGCTACGTCATTTTGTCTAGAATATACACCGAAAGTCCTCCATCTCTTCCTGACGTTACTGTTGCATCTATTCACTGGAGGCCTAAACAAGATTGATTCGCATTTGTCTGTATTTATTTTCATATGCCAATCGGTGGCATATGTTTCTACAACATCAAATGATTGCTGCAACTCGGTATTTATTTCCGATATGGTTTCACCTGTATTATAAATTATGATATCGTCTGCGAAAGATATTATATTATCGATCGTATTCAATAAGTCTAATATATATAAGTTAAATAGGATGGGAGCCAAAACTGTCCCCTGCTGCAGACCGTTATGCACATTAAAAACTTTGCTATTAATGCCTTTCCTATTGACTATGAAATGTTTATCGGATATCATATTGTGCAAAAGTATTATTAATTGCATCGGAAGACCATAGTCAACCATTTTGCATACTAGCCCGGGGATCCAAATATTGTCAAAGGCTTTTTCCATATCGATCTGGCACGCGCCTGTACAATATTTCCTATTCCAGTTCCAGTTAATAAAGGATGTTAATACAGTAACTGCGTTAATGGTTGAGTGATTGTATTTAAAACCGAATTGTTTGTCACATATAAGACCCTTATCTTCGAAAAGTTTATTCAAAGTAATGTTGACACATATTTCAAATATTTTACTGATGTTTGGAAGTAAGCTAATCGGGCGCATATTACTAGGTTTAGTTGGATCCTTATCCTTTTTCGGTATAACAATTAACCTCGCGATTTTCCAAACTTCAGGGAAATAGGAATTGTTGATCAGATTGTTAAAAATCGCGCAATAGTCCAAAATAGTGATCTCAGGTAAGTTCCTCAGAACAATGTTCGGAATATTGTCTATTCCGGAAGATACTTTATTTTTTAGGTTCCTGAATATATATTTTAGTGAACCTGGTGTAACAAAATGTATACCAGCTTGATCTTCGTTGAGGTCATTTGAGCGCAGGATGTTAGAAAAAGTTGTAATCGATTCCCGATTATTTTCAAAAGTCATTTTTGACTGCAAAAATGCGTTAAATTTTCGGTCTACTCGCAGATGGTTGTGGATTTCAGAATCAATCTCTTTCCGAGAGTGAACAGAATCAAAATAGGAACCTATGACATTAACAATGTCCTCATCGTCATAGATCAAATAGTTGTCATCTGTGTCTTTTTCTAAGACCCCCGTATCTAAACCGGAATTAAAAAGTAATCTATTATAATTTGCTGGCAGTCTCAAATGATCAATTTCCACTACCTTCCTTTTTCTAAAAGTTGAATTAATTTTACTGAACATATCCGCACTATTCCTAATATTTAAGTCTTTCAGCCTGTTTTCTACATTCCTATTAAGCATTAGTGAAATGTTCTCGTCTATAAGTTTGCGTATCCTCCTTAAAATCGATTTCAAAGTACACAGTGTTTCCTCCGTCAGAATTCGTTCTAACCTATTGTGCCTTTTTATTAAAGTTATAATGTTGCTTTTCTCAGAGTAAAGTTTGTCGATGACTGCATTTGTGTGTTTCCTTTTTCGTTTGTTTCCAAAAATTGGGACTGTTTCATCGATTGTTTTCCTGATCACTTGATTTATCTGTTCTAAGTGGCAGTCGATTTCACTATTTGTGAGATTGCGGTCGTATGGGACGCGATGGATATCTTTCACGTTATGTATAAACCGATCGTGAAATCTTTTCCAGTTGGTTGCTTTAAAATTCCGTTTTAATGAAGGATCGCTGATGAAATAATTTAATATATCGTCTTGGTATTTGACTGAAATATTAATTTCTAGTGCGTCGTGATCACTGTCAAAATCAATTGTTCTTATACAATTTATCGAGTTATTTTCTCTTAGTATATCTATTCTGCTGTCAGCGATACAGACGTCGATATATGATTGTGACCTCGGGTACGATGGTAGCGAGGATGCATATAACCTACATCTTAAATTTATGGAATTATCATTAACCCAGTCGTACAGAATATTTCCCTTGGTATTGTTTTCCTTATTCTTCCACTCTTTATGTTTGCAGTTTAGGTCTCCCGCTAGTATATATAAATTATCTGTATTTAAGGCGTTAATAGCAGTGAATAGGGTATTTAAATCGTTTTTAAAGTGAGGATCATTATTACCTGAAGGGTAGTAAGCCGAAATAATAAATAAAAATTTATTGTGACTCAGAGGAATTCTTACTATAACAGTTTCTAAGCACTTAAGACTATTTAATGTATTATTAGTAAACTTTTTATGTTTTATTGATTTCTTTATAAGTATTGCTGTCCCACCTGCCCTTTTAGAATTTGGTCTATCTTTTCTTATAATGCTATATCCTTCGTAATATAACTTGTATTTACAATTTAGTTTAGTTTCGTTTAGTAATACGATATCGGGATTATGTGTATCTATAAACCTTTGAAGATTAATTCTTCTGTTAATTTGTATCAGAGAATTTACATTTATTTCTATTATTTTTAATTGTTTGTTTGTGTTGTCTGTCATTATACGTCTATCAAAGAGAATATTGTGTCAATTCGTGAAGTTTGAATTTGAAGTTCCTTTTGGATGTTAGCTATTTGGGCAGTTAAATTTATCATTAATGTTTTGACCTCTTGGATAAATGTGCTAAAATTATCAGAGTTAGGGTTATTTTTTGTAATTTGAGCATATGAATAGCGATTTTGAGTAGGAACATTATAATTATTGGCTTTTTGTTTACTTTCCATAATTGTTTTTCTTTTTTCTTGAAGTTTCTGTTGAAGGGCTCTATATGCTGGACACCCTTTAAAAGATGCTGGGTGCCCGTGTTCTTTACATAGCACGCAGTAGACTTGGTCTCCTTCCTTCAGATTGCATTTCCCTTTTTCATGGGTTTCGCTACATTTGACACATTTTGGTGTTAGAAAACAATTAGCTGCGCTATGGAAAAAGCCCTGGCAGTTTCTACATTGGACTATTTCGGGTCGTTTGAGATGTTCCCATCTTACGCATCTATGATCTAAACCAGTAACATTTTTGAGTAGGTTAACATCACTATCAGCGCTCAGCTGAACCATATACATCGGTAGAATTTGTTTATTTTTTTTGGATATGGATGTTGTAAATGGTGATACTTTCAAAAAGTGAAGATTGTCAGTCTCAAATTTTTTTAGATCAGTAAGTATTTTACTCTCATCCATGCCAGCGTCGAGACCCTTTAACAAAAATGTTTTATTCCTTAAGCTTTTTGGCGTGTATGTAAAGAATTTAGCTTCAACTTTTTCCAAGTAAGACTTGGCTTTAATGTAATCCTTAATTGAGTTTAAGAAAAGTGATTTCTTATGTTTATAGACTTTAACCTTAAAGTCTGTTATTTTTAAACAGTTTTTAATAAATTGTATCAATTTGTTCGAGTCAATATCGAATATGTTAATTGGTGGAATCTTTTGTTTTTGATTTAATAATTCATCATTTATTGTGATCTTTGAGTTGTTGTTACAGTTTGTGGACGTTGTTGGTGTTACTTCGTCCACTCCAGTTGGGGGTTTTGTTTTGTTTTCGTCCAGTTCAGTGTTGGGTTTATGACGTTTGGAGATTTGCTCTTTAACATGCTGTTGAAATTCTCTCAGCTGCTCGGCATCATAATCATCATCTAATATAGAGTAGTAGTTTTCTCCTAGCTGCGAGATAGCACTGCACTCCATGTTGTTGTTGTGTTTACGTTTACGATTTTTTATTAATGAAATATTGTTGTTACTTTTTTCATTGCTATCAAAGTCTTTTTTTGTAACTGGAGCCCGAAGCTCTCTGTGAGTTGACGCATCGGCTATTGAGTTTACATTGTTTTTATTTTCTAATGAATGAGCATTTAGCCCATTCATAGCACGTGATTAAATAGTTTTTTTTTTTTTTTATTTTGTATTTTTATTAATCACTTATTTTGGGGGTTTTTAAGTATATATAATATGATTTCAAAACGGCAATAATATTAAATTTTCATCGGTAAACGAAGAAAACTTGTTATATGCAGTTTCACTGAAGGTAATGATCGCAAGATTAAGAACACGTCCGTTGCTCATCGAGTTACGATTCAAACTCTGAAATTTGCTTCTCTTAGAGGGTCTGCAAGCCAAATTTGGGGGTCCGTTTATATGGGGGCTATACGCAAAAGTGGACCGTTATGGCCCATTTGCAATACCATCCGACCTACATCAATAACAACTACTTGTGCCAAGTTTCAAGTCGATAGCTTGTTTCGTTCGGAACTTAGCGTGATTTCAACAGACGTACGGACGGACGGACATGCTCAGATCGGTTAAGAATTTCACCACGACCCAGAATATATACTATATGGGGTCTTAGAGCAATATTTCGATGTGTTACAAACGGAATGACAAAGTTAATATACCCCATCCTACGGTGGAGGGTAACAAAAAAATACGTTCAAAGACAAACGGACGGACATGGCTAGATCGACTCAGGCGCCGGCCTTGTGCATTATTGCCAAATACACCATGTGCCTATCTCTTTTTCTGCTGGGTGTTTGTCGTAAGATCTTTCGTAACACCATAGAATGGTACCCCAATACGACTAGCAGTTTCCCGAGAACATTATTATATATAATCCATGGTGGTGAGTATTGAAGATTCGGCCTCGCTGAATTTACGGTATATACCTTTTTTACAACAACAAGTCGATTATCCTAAAAGTATTTTTTCGACTTTTGTATCTCTATTTTCTACAGCGACAATGTGAAACCATATGACCCTGATATCCTATGGAGATAACTGCTAAGAATGTTAGGTTTAAGTAAAGGTTGAAGTTATCAGGTATCTTCTTAACACGTACATTAAATATACATACATACATACATACATACATACATACAAGAATACATATGAAAACACTCACACTTCTCTCTATATAAATGGTGAAATAATAAGGATGTAGTTTTTCGTGGGAGCTAGAAACAACAATGCAAATTTATAATTAACAAGCATCAAACCAGTGAGTGTTTAGAATAAATCCCTGAGAATAACACACACACACTCACACTCATCACGCTTTTACTAGTTTAGTTAACACTTATGCAAACATGAGTGTATTTGGACAGGTGTGAGAATGTATGCTTACCACATAATATTCCCATTTACACTACGTAGTATAGTAACTCTTTCTCTTGTAATCATTTGTCTGTGTATTTAGGGAGAATAAGCCTGTGGGGTCGTCAATATTGAACGTGTACACAAACATCGCCACATACATATTCTTGGCCAAAACGAATAACACACATAGTTGGAGAAAGGATTTAAGAGCACGACCTTTCAAACATCGTAAATGAAAATTATAGCACCAGTGTTGATTAGGACTTGATGTTTTGTAATAGGGCAATTTCTAAGTGTAGAAACGTAAGGCGTTTTTTTGACGCAAAATCTGACACATTTTGAGGTTTCGTAGTAAATATTTTTTAAAGTACTACGAGTATGTCATGCTGTACCTACTTTTAAAATCACGCAATTTTTTTTTTAAGAATATGTGTAAGATTATATTCTTTCGGTCATTGGACCATTTTAACCCTTTGACCGGTATATATAGGGTAGCCTATAAACAATTAAACAATTTTGCGCGATAATTAGAGAGGCAGAAGTAAAATATGGAGTTCGCATTCTATGGGGTCTATATACAATTATGAACCGACATGGACCAATTTTTGTGTGATTGGGGATCGATTTATCTGGGGCCTATATATACCTATGGGAAATTGGTGCAAATTGCCACTGACAGACTCATCACAGAACTGGTACCTGTGCTCCAGTTAGTTGCAATTTTTAAATAGTCGTAATTTATTTATTTTCGTACTCGCTTGATATTTAAATTTTAGATCCATTAAGATTTTAATATCAAACATTTTCACATTTAGTGAAATATAATTATCAGAATAACCTATTGTTCGACATATTTAAAAAAAAAAATTTTTTTCATTTCTAAGAGTTTGTCCGAGACTGGTTCCTGAGGACCTGTCTATGGGGTGCTCCTGCTAAATTGTCCCAGGACGTGTCTTTTGGGATGAGTCCAATACGCGTCCTAAAATGTATATTAACCCCATCAGTGACAAACCCATGTTAAAGTGACCGGTCCCTTCCATACGTTTTGACTAGAACTGGGACTGGTCCATACACACCAAGGACTAGTCCTGTACCGGTTCTCTGGTTGATCCATTTCCCGTAGGATAACTACACTATGGACCAATTTTCGCATGGTAGTGACTGTATACTAGCACAATGTACCAAAATTTCAACCGAATGGGAAGACATTTGCTTCTCCAAGAGGCTCCGGAGGTCAAATCTGGGGATCAGTTTATATGGGGGCTATATATAATTAAGGACCGATATGGACTAATTTTTGCATGGTTCTTAGAGTCCATATACTTAAACCAAATACTAAATTTTAACTGAATCGGAAGAAATTTGCTCCTCGAAGAGGCTCCAAAACCAAACGTGAGGATCAGTTTATATGGGGGCTATAAATAATTATGGACAGATATGGACCAATTTTTGCGTGATTGTTGAAATCATATACTTACGTCACGGACCATATTTCAACCGGATAAATTTTGCTCCACCAAGAAGCTCCGGATATCAAATCTGGGGATCGGTTTATATGAAGTCGACATATAATGATGGACCGATATGGACCAATTTTGGCGTTGTTGTTAGAGACCGTATACTAACACCACGTACCAAATTTCAAACGCATCGGATGTGTTTTGCTTCTCTTAGAGGCTCCGCAAGCCAAATCTGGGGGTCGGTTTATATGGAGGATATACTTAAAAGTGGACCATTTGCAATACCATCCGAACTACATCAGTAACAACTACTTATGTCAAGTTTCAAGTCAATATCTTGTTTCGTTTGGAAGTTAGCGTGATTTCAACAGATGCCCAGTCGGACGAACAGGCTTAGATCGACTCAGACTTCCACCATGGTCCAGAATATATGTACTTTATGGGGATGTAGAACAATATTTCGATGTGTTACAAACGGAATGACAAAGGTATTACCTCTACGAGAAATTTCATGGATCATTCGTCTTCAAGCACCGAAAAAATGTAAACTGTTTTATAGGAAGAATGAACTACCTCGGGCGAAAATTGAATTATTTGAGCATGTTTTGAGATTTCCACGAAGTGTTGTTAAAACCAGGAAAAGTTAGTACCATGTTGTACTTTTTATACCCTCCATCATAGGATGGGGGTATATTAACTTTGTCATTCCGTTTGTAACACATCGAAATATTGCTCTAAGACCCCATAAAGTATATATATTCTGGGTCGTGGTGAAATTCTGAGTCGATCTGAGCATGTCCGTCCGTCCGTCCGTCCGTCCGTCCGTCCGTCTGTTGAAATCACGCTAACTTCCGAACGAAACAAGCTATCGACTTAAAACTTGGCACAAGTAGTTGTTATCGATGTAGGTCGGACGGTATTGAAAATGGGCCATATCGGTCCACTTTTACGTATAGCCCCCATATAAAGGGACCCTCAGATTTGGCTTGTGGAGCCTCTAACAGAAGCATATTTCATCCGATCCGACTGAAATTTGGTGTATGGTGTTGGTATATGGTCTTTAACAACCATGGAAAAATTGGTCCACATCGGTCCATAATTATATATAGCCCCCATATAAACCGATCCCCAGATTTGGCTTGCGGAGCCTAAAAGAGAAGCAAATTTCATTCGATCCGGCTAAAATTTGGTACATGGTGTTGGTATATGGTCTCTAACAACCGTGCAAAAATTGGATCACATCGGTCCATAATTATATATAGCCCCCATATAAACCGATCCCCAGATTTGGCTTGCGGAGCCTCAAAGAGAAACAATTTTTATCCGAGCCGGCTGAAATTTGGTACATGGTGTTAGTATATGGTCTCTAACAACCATGCAAAAATTGGTCCATATCGGTCCATAATTATATATAGCCCCTATATAAAACGTTCTCCAGATTTGACCTCCGGAGCCTCTTGGAGGAGCAAAATTCATCCGATCCGGTTCAAATTAGGAACGTGGTGTTAGTATATGGTCGCTAACAACCGTACAAAAATTGGTCCATATCGGTTCATAATCATGGTTGCCACTAGGTTTTTAATTATATATAGCCCCCATATAAGCCGATCCCCAAATTTGGCTTGTGGAGCCTCTAAGAGAAGCATATTTCATCCGATCCGGCTGAAATTTGGTACATGGTGTTGGTATATGGTTCCTACCAATCATGCAAAAATTGGTCCACATCGGTCCATAATTATATATAGCCCAAATATAAACCGATCCCCAGATTTGGGTTGCGGAGCCTCAAAGAGAAGCAAATTTCATCCGATCCGCCTGAAATTTGGTACATGATATTGGTATATGGTCTCTAACAACCATGCAAAATCTTATCCACATCGGTTCATAATTATATATAGCTCCCATATAAACCTATCCCCAGATTTGGTTTGCGAAGTCTCCAAGAGAAGCAAATTTCATCCAATCCGGTTGTAATTTGGAACATGGTGTTAGTATATGATCTTTAACAACCGTGCCAGAATTGGTCCATATCGGTCCATAATTATATATAGCCCCCATATAAAACGTTCTCCAGATTTGACCTCCGGAGCCTCTTGGAGGAGCAAAATTCATCCGATCCGGTTCAAATTAGGAACGTGGTGTTAGTATATGGTCGCTAACAACCGTACAAAAATTGGTCCAATTACACAAAAATTGGTCCATATCGGTTCATAATCATGGTTGCCACTAGAGCCAAAAATAATCTACCAAAATTTTATTTCTATAGAAAATTTTGCCAAATTTTATTTCTAGAGAAAATTTTGTTAAAATTTTATTCGGTTCATAATAAAATTTTCATCATTGTCAAAATTTTATTTCTATAGAAAATTTTGTTCAAATTTTATTCGGTTCATAATCATGGTTGCCACTCGACCCAAAAATAATCTACCAAGATTTTATTTCTATAGAAAATTTTGTCAAAAGTTTATTTCTATAGAAAATTTTGTTAAAATTTTATTTCTGTAGAAATTTTTGTCAAAATTTTCTTTCTATAGAAAAATTTGTCAAAATTTTTATTTCTATAGAAAATTTTGTGAAAATTTTATTTCTATAGAAAATTTTGTTAAAATTTTATTTCTGTAGAAATT